>NC_056733.1:1594728031-1594753031 GCF_019279795.1 Protopterus annectens
ACAAAAAAATAAATAAATATGGTCATATTATATATGTATCTATCTATATATATCTATATCTAAATATATATATATATATATATATATATATATATATATATATATATATGTAGTAAACCATGTTCTATAGAAGTTCATATAGACCAGGTGGAAAGATGACAGCTAAATTAATAATTCACATCATCTTCTTATGATGTGGAATTCATTTTTTGCCAAATCTTTGTCCATATTGCACAATATTCTAAGCACTGGTAAAAAGCATCATTGTATGCAAATTTTCTTTTGGGTGCTGTTCTTTTATTTATATTGTGTTTGAATTGTATGCTTGCAAATGTAATAAGACTAATGGCGATGAAGATCATTCCTTTGTATCAATTGATAGAGCAGATATTATTGAATTAGAAGTTGAAGATTCTTTAGATCTGGTCAGAAAATATATTCTTGTAATTGGAGATTCAATTATTAGAGGAATTGATACATTTGCAGAGAAGATAATAAACATCAAATAGTGTTATGCTTGCCAGGAGCAAAAATAGAGGGCGTGAGGTAGGCAGGCCTTTGAATGCCTTAATGTAAGGAAGTATGAATCTGTTTTATTCATATCAGTACAAATGATCTTATCCACAAGGACTCTCTGACTGTTAGTAGGAGACTTACAGCCCTCTTAGATAGCACAGCTTGTACAAGTGTTAAGACGTATTTTTCACAGATTGCATATAGAAAGGAGAATCATGTCACTGGGAATGAAAAGATTTTTTTGTGTAGATACCTACATGAAAAAATGTCCCATTTAAAAAAAATGAAAATGTGTACACAATCTGGACCAAATTTTAGGCCCACGTGTTCAGACAGGATGGAATGTACTTGTCAAGATGAAGGAAGAGAATTTTTCCAGCAAATATTTTGCACTATTTGACAAATGCAAGGCAAGATTTTTGCCAGGCTGAAAATGTAACAATTCACAGATAGCAACATTTGGTGCATCTCTGATGGTTGTTAATGGTAGGAACATTAATAGTAAAGTTTTTTTTATTGGAACATTTGCTATGTTCCCACAATATTGATTTGTTATTGTCTGTGAAAGATGGTTAAAGAACAATGACTGGAAACCAGTTCTGTGAGGGTATAAATGTTTTTACTGTAAAGAAGGAGTTAAGATAGGGATTAAAGAGAGTTATGAGACCTGTGATTATTACATGTTCAATGATGACACCAATACTATAGCTTGTGTAACTGTGGTAATAAAGACAACCTTGGAACATATACTAATTTTTGGAGTGTATACACCACCAAAGTCAAGAACTGATGACTTAGAGGAATTCATACATTTCTTGCATGAAATACAAGAGGGAAGAATAATAGTGGCTGGGAACTTAAATTTACTGGAATTGGTAATGATTCAACAACATTAGTAAGGAAATTATTCACAACGTATGTTCAGGAGCAGCAATTCCTTCAGATTGTAAAGAAACCTGACAGGGAATGAAACATACTAGACATCATTTGTGTTCCTAAGGAAATTACTGTTACTTCATGTCAAGATTTAACACCATTTATGTGCAGTGATCATGGGATTATAAAGGTTATTTTTTTGCTAGATAGTTCTGCCAAACTGAAATGTAAGCCAATGCACAGACGATTAATAACAGGTTGTATGGCAGGAAAATAGACACTTTTTAAAACTAATTGGAATGATGTGTTCAGTGGAAAAACTTCAGAAGGAATTTGGAAAGTTTTGAAAAAGAAATTGTTTGACTGCAAAAAAATCAAAAGAATGTTTAACATCAGGATCTAGGCACACAATATCAGGAGGATATATTTCCATTAGAACAAGATACTTGATTAAAGTGAGAGACAAAAACATATAAGAAGTGGAAAAGAGGTGAAACTACGACTTTGAAAACTGAAATAAAAAAGCTGGACAAACAAACCAAGCATAGTGTGAGGCATCAAGAAAAATTTAAAGAAAATTTATATAATGATATTGAGCATAATAGGAAGCCATTTTATAGATACAAAAGATATGGAAAGAATAAAGACATGCAAACTGATAAACTGTGTGTAGATACTAAACTTTATTCTCAGGCACAACAAATTATAGATATATTTACAAAATCTTATGCAAAACAGTTTGGCTTCACAAAGGGATGATAAGTTATCCTATTGACATCCAGATAACCTCAGATACTGAAATCAAATTACATTATATTATAAAAGAACTTTGCAAACTGGATCCAAACAAAGTACAAGGAGGAGATGGATTAGTAATAATGACCCAAGAATGCTTCAGATAGCACTTACAGTACCATTATATCTATCATTTACTAGATTTTATAAATACCAGGAAATTCTTCTTCTTAAGGGAAGGGAGAGTAGGACAAACCCAGAGTCATATAGCCCCTTAAGTCTACTTTCATGTTGTGGAAAAATAATGGGGAAGGTAATATTGGATAAGTTATTGTCAATATTAGAAAGGTTTGGACTTGAAACTATATATCAACATGCATATATATCATATAGCAACATGCATATGTTGAAAATAGATCTAGTACCACCTGTAACATGATGTTCTATAACAATATAATAACAGCTATGAATGAAAAATTGTGATGTGATGTAATTTGTATAGATTTAACTTCAGCATTTGATAGGGTCATACATAAAATACTGATCAGTAAATTAGAACAACTAGGTATTGATGCACTCTTGATAAGATGGATAGCTGCATGGCTTACAAATAGGACATGGCAAGTATCATACAGCAATTGGACAGATGAAATTCTTGGTTACAGTCAGGGTGTCCCACAGGGCTCTGTCCTAGGCCCATACTTGTTTAGATTGTATATTTCAGAGCTATCTTTTTCATCCTACAGTCTGTATGAAGATGACTTGAAATTGGGTAAACTGATTACTTGTGTTGCAGATTAGGCATGTCCATGAAAGAACTTAACTAAACTGACCATTTGGGCATAGGAGAATAATATGCTGCATTTATAAATATATTGAAAACTAAGTATATGAGATTTGAGAGACGTAAATTGAAAGGTGAATATTAAATAAAGCACACAGTAATTGAAACTGTATGTCCATTTAAAGACCTGAGTATATGGGTAGTTTCAGCTTTGAGTTTTTATATTCATATAAATATGAAACCTAAGCTCAAATATTCCTATTCTACGATGAACTGACTCAAAGTTGGCTAAATGCAAAAAACAGAAAACACATAAAAACAATATAAGGATATTAATGGCTAAATGCAAATTAAAAATAACAGCAATATGACCTTTACAAAATAATGAAAAAAGAGAAAAGCTAGTATAAGAGCCAAAATGCAATCCTCTAAGTTATTTAGAGTCTTTTTGGTGTAGTGATAGTCCTAGGTCAGTAGTTGGCATGGTAGAATAACTTTCTAAGGTTGAGGACACTGTTATTAGAGATGGTAGTGTTCAGGCCAGGGGGTTTAGTTGCTTCAAGCCTTAGTTGCCAAATGAGTTCTTTCTTTTCCAGGTGATCATTGTAGTTTCCATGGAATTCAATGTCCTTAAGTTGTTCCAAAAAGTGGAAGTAGAAAAAGTCATGTCCCTGGGTGGAGACATAGTGTTTAGTGAGAGCATTCATGGGCCTTTTTTGCTTTTAATCAGTCAGGTGTCTTGTGATACGCATTTTCAGTTTGTTAGTTGTTTTGCCAATATAAAAGGCATCGCATTTTGCACATTGTGCTCTGTAAATGACACTTTAGTGTTACAGTTGCTGTAGTTGTTGCTGCGGAATCCCTTTTTTGAGCTAGGGCATCTAAAGCTCAGTTTCCTGCTTATGAGTTTACAGTAACAGCAGTTGGGAGGTCCACATCTATAGGTGCCATGTGGGGGATCCGGCATGGGTTTTGTTGACTTAGCAGCCTGTTCTAAGTAGTCTCTTAGGTTCCTATTTCATCTAATACTGAAAGAAGGTTTCTTGGGGATGATGTTCTTAAGGTTGATGTCGCTGGTGAAAATGATCCACTTATCTTTGATGCATTTGATGATGTTGTTACAGTCAGTAGAGTAGGTTAAGGTAATCAAAATGTCAAAATTTTGGTGAGGTCTTGCTCTGTTTCTGTCACCTTTGTTGTTGTGGTTAGGGAAGTCCAGGGTGTTCAGTTTCAATTCAAAAATAGGATCAAGGGTCTTTTTTATTAATGCCAGAGAATAACCATGCTTAAGAAAATCCTTTTCCAAGTTGATCATATTTTTCATAAAGTCAGTTAGTTCCTTGGATACTCTGGCCATCCTCATCCCTTGTAATTTTATAACATTTCTCTTTGTATTAAATGGATGCATACTCTGGCTGTGTAATAAAAGGTTCACTTGGGTCTGTTTCCTATACAGATCATTGGAGAGCTGTAGTTCCTTCTTGGTGATTATGAGGTCAAGAAAAATGGCTTGGTCCTGGTCATGTGAGTTCGTGAATTTGAGGAAGTCAGTGGATATTTCAATATGTTTGTAGAATTCGAGCAGGTAATTCTCAGTACCATTCTAGATGAAGATGTCATCAGTGTAGCGAAGATAACATCCCATCATTTTGAAGAACCTCAAATTATAAACATGGTCCCTTTCTCATTTGCCTACTGCACTGTTAGCTAGGCTTGGGGACATAACTGCCCCCATTGTGATCCCTTTTCCTGGTAAAATTTGTTGTTAAAAAAGAAGTAGTTGTTCTTGAGAAGGTTTTGCAATAGTATTCTGACTGTTTTGATGAAAATGGGTGATTCAGATGGGTTCGATCTTAAGCCTTCTGTGATGGCCTTCACACAGTAGTCATGTGGTAATACTGTCTACAGAGCTTCTACATCTATAGTGACCAGGATGGAATTCTCTGTAGCTGGGATATTCTTGATTCTTAGAAAAGGTTGCCAGTGTCGAGAACAAAGGATTTGTTTTTCTGGGCAAGGGGGTCTAATCATGACCGCCAAGAAAATTGACAAAGGCTCGGTGATATTGCCCCACTTGCAATCACTGGCCTGTAGGGTGGCTCCTCAATATTCTTGTGGGGCTTGGGGATTCCAAAGAAATGGGGGATCCGTGGATGGTTGACCGTTATACATTTCATGAGGTTTTTACCGATGAGGCCGTTGTTGTATAGCTCTTATACGTTTTGTATGAGGACCTGATAAGCCATTCAGACTTGTATTCCCAGCATAGTTTCTACCTTGAGATTGTAAGCTAAGGTGTCCATGACCAAGATTCCGCCTCCTTTGTCCACTTTCATTATTTTTCCGGATGGATTGTTGCTGAGCTCCTTATGTGTTTTGAGTTCCTGGGGGCTAAGATTGTAGAGCTTCTTCCTAGGTTTGTTAATAATCCTCCTGATGTCTGATTCACATTTTGATTCAAAGGCGGACACTGTAGGGCACATAAGCTGCTGGGGAGTGACCATTTTTCACATTGTGGCAGGGGTTGGTCTCTGTCTCTTTCCTTGTCTGAGAAGAAGATATTTAAGTTGATTTTGTGAGTGAAGAATTTGAGATTGATTAGTGTTTGGGCAATCTCACTTCTTCTTTGGGGATAAATATAAGCCCTCTCTCCAGCAAAGATAATTCAATTTCTGTTAAAATCTTTGTTGAGGGGTTCCAGATTTTTGTCTTGGGTAGCTTTGGGTATTGTGGTAGTTGCTGATTACTTTGTAGGGGCAGGTCTTCTGGGGGGACTCAGAGGTGCTTCAGGCCCCTCATGCCCCTCTACATCTTGTCTTTCTGGTGTGTGGTATTTACTGGGGAGGAACTGAGGCTTGGGTGGTAGTATTCTCTTCTGTGCAGATTATGGGGGGTCCTCTGTAACTTCTTGTCATCTGGGTCTGGTCTGGGTCCAGTCTCAGTGAGTTCGTAACAGATTGAAAAACCCGTTGTGCATTTTCCATGGAGGAAGAGTTGGCTGTAGTGTCCTCATTAGTAGGTTGTTTACTTTTGGGTCTGTCAACCCTTCTTGTGCAGCAGCTCTCGATAGTCTAGTCGGCCTTTCAGTGTTGTCAGGCTGGTTCATGCCCATATCTCTAGGCAGTTTCTTTTCTTTGGTGTTCCTGAGCCTCTCATCGTGTGCCTGAATTCTTTCAAGTACCTGTTGAATTTTGTCCTTGCTAATGTTGATACAGTCACTTCTGATTTTTTCCAAGGAGTCACGATGCAATCTTTGTAGTTGGTGGTTGTGTTCAATGATGGAGTCTCATAAGGTCTAGGCTAGCTCTGTCGAGTATCCCTTGCCATTTGTTATATGTCTCGTCATTGGCTCCTCTTGTGTTGAGTCTCTTGACTAGTCTCAGTCCCTTGGGGATGATGTTGCGAGCAAGGCAAGTGCTAAGGTAGAATTCTTCCTATTATAAGCTTTTAAAAGTCCAGAAGGTATCCTAAAGTTGTCAGAGTGTGTCATATCCATTTTTGTCGAAATTATTGATGGTGTGTATTTTGATTAAGTGCAATCTTGGAGTGGGCATGATTAACTCAAAAGTGAGGTTCTCCATCAAGGTATGCAGCAGCTGGGTGGTGCTTATGACTATGGAACACCCCTACTGAGAAAAGGTCAGTGGACAAAAACGAAAGTATTCAGTTGTTTAGTCTAGCAACAGGCTGGTGGTGAAGCTGAAGGAGCCATCAGGCTTTCCAGCAGATCTGAGGGCAGAAACCACTTGGTAGAAAATAGAAGAAGCAAATGAAAAACTATGGACCCACCTGAGAGTTCAGTTAATAGGAGAAAACACAATAATAATCCTTTGAGAAGATTAAATTCCAAAATACAGCACCTAGTAGTATCAGAGATATTTCACATTAAACACAATGCACGTCAAAGCTTTAATGAATATTGCCAAAAATTTCCTTGAAGGTAGCTTGAAAAATAGTTTGAAGAAAAACACCAGTCTTCTTGCTTTTTCAGTATCTTTATTTCAGTTCCAAGTAGACAAGGCAAGTGAGCACTGAGATAGGTAAAAACAGCAATTGTGCACTCCATTATATACACACACAACAGATAATTATTATTTATTAGTTGTGAAGTCACTAACACTGTCAAATCAAAAGAGTGGGAGTGGGCAGGATTGGTAATTAGATCCCAAGTCACTGTTCATTTATGCTTAGTCATGCTGAATAAGAAATATAAGCCATGAACCATCTGTACATATATTGGTAATTAGATCCTGAGTCACTGTTCATTTATACTTAGTTATGCTGAATAAGAAAAATAAGAAACATAAGCCATGAACCATCCATACATACAGGATCCCATGTTTGTTGATTAAAATCCTTGCAATTAGTTAAATAAAAATGTTAATTCTAAACACAAGCCTTGAAAAAAGTGAGTGTTATTGTATGAATAAATGCTAAGAATGACATGTGAATGGAGGGCTTGTGAGAGGGGTAGGAGAGACAAAATCTAAATGAGTTTTTGCGGGCTTTAAATCTACTATTTATTTTGTTTAATTTAGTGTAAGAGCTCCATGATTATTGAAACATATATTCCATATGAACTAATTATCTAGCCAAATCCTGATACAGCTGTGAAGTGAAAGAGCTGAGGGGTGAAGTGTAAGGAGCAGTAGGGAATAGCGATCCAACTATGAAATGCAAAATGAAGGTGGCTAACAAACAGGGGTAGCAAGTTGTGGTGGAATAATAAAACAGTAAGAATGTAACAAAGATGTGTCAAAAACTATGAACGTATTAACAAAAGATTCACAATACGAGAATAATACTCTAAAAGACATAAATGGATGACCTATAATAGGGAATACTCCCTAGCACACAAGAGCTAGGGGAGTAGAAGGCCAGGAGCAGTTGCTCTTGGGACAGCGCTTTCGTGTGAGCTTCATCAGACCTGTTTGCTAATGTATTTGAAAACTAATCTAAAAATATTTTAAAACTCAAGGGGGTGGGGGAGAAAAAAAAACCTAAACTCAAATGTTCCTATTCTACAATGAACTGACCCAAAGTTGGCTAAATGCAAAAAAACAGAAAACACAAAAAACAATATAAGGATATTAATGGCTAAATGTAAATTAAAAATAACAGCAACATGACCTTTATGATCTTTTTTGGTGAGAGGGCTCACTTTTATCCCCCAAAGAAGAAGTGAGATCACCCAAACACTAATTGATCTTAAATTATTCACTCGAAAAATCAAAGTCTTCTTGGGGTATAAACATATCTATGCAAACACTTCAGTGGCAGCTCATGGCATTGGACTGCAGGACTGCAGCCCCCTCAGCTGTGTGAGAAAAAGAAAAGCACAACACTTGCACAAAAAAAATATTTTTTTAATTGAAAGACTGGATGACTTGCATAAAAAAAATGAGTCCGACTGACTCGCAAAGTCCCAGAACTCAAACTGCGCATGCTCATTGCTCGGCGAGTTCCAGATTTTTTTTTCCTCTAAAACTGGTTGCTGGACTGTCTCAGACTGCTGTTTAAAGCAGTCTGGACTATGGAGAGTTCTGCATCAGTGTGTGATGCCCAGAACTCTGTGTGGTAACCGCACAGTAACATGGAAGTGGGGGGGGGGGCGGACTGCCACATCTGCAGTCACATAAGTGGTGTGGATGGCTGGATGGCTACTGATTGGTTCTCGCTCTCTTCCCACACTTTGTGTGCTGGGAAAAAGAGAGTAAGAAACAGTCAGCAGGAGACAATGCTACTTTGTTAAATGTGGATGGAGCTCGTTTGAATCGATCATGGACAGTGACTGAGGATATACTGGCAGCAGAGCAGTGCACCTTGACCTGGCTAGTAGAGTGATTCAGAAAATGCAAAACAGAAACAGGCAAGTGCTTCATTTAACTGTAATCTGTAAGCCATGTTTAAAATTTTCCAGGATTATTTTTGTATAGGTTTTGGAGAGTCACAAGGATTGTTACATTAGAGGAAGGAAATCAATAAGCTTTGCTTAAGCAGGTTTGTTACCTGATGAATGGTGATTGGAAATTTACTATTGATGGGTGCTGTAGAAGATTTCCATCTGTGCAAGAAGAGGCAGGTTGTTTTGTTGATATAATATTGATACTGGCCTGGATGATTTTCAGATATGAAGGAAGATCTTTTTAAAAAAATGTTCATGTCTAGTATGTTTTGAAGTGGTATTGCTGTGTTGTAAGCATGGATAAACCTCATTTACTGACCATCATATACTTGTCAAACATTGTGGGGAGTATTTTAATAATGCCAGAAATTTGTATTGGCTAGGCTGAAAAGTAAAAAGCCACAGTAGCAGAAAATGTTCACACTGATGGGTAGAGTTAGGCTAGGAGATGGATATGGTCCAAAACAGCTGGAAATGTGTTGGAGAATCAGTAAATTTTTAAGAAAGCTTTGTGTTGAGGTTGAATCTGCCTTATTTTTCAGTTCATTCCATGGTAATTTGGGGTTAGCTTAAGACATGTCAATTATTTTTTATGCAGATTTTTTTTTATTAATAAAATGTTTCTTACAAGAATTTTCTAATGAACAGCATTGTTCACAAAGTTCCTGGTTGTTGCAGTGTTTGTAGCCATGCTGTACTATATCTGTTGAAAGCAGATTTTGAATAGTGAGGTGAGATTCAGTAAATTTTTTTTATACAGAATAGTACTTGTCTAGGAGAAAATATATATTGAGAAATTACTAAAGAACAGTACTGGATCTCATTCAGTAGTAAGAGTTGACCAAATAATTTGTCCATGAGCATTTGGAAGAATGGAGAGCATGTTTTTTTTCAGAGAAAGTACTATTTGGGATTATTTTGTCAGGGTGAAATTTGTTGTTGATGGCTGTATTTTTCTCTGACTATAAATATTTTTTTGCTTAGAGCAAGATGAGAGGAGACCCCATTAGGAGCTTTGTCATTATAATTATGGACTTTTGTACTTCATAAAATATATGCCAATTCACATTCTCTGATTTCTCCAACTTCTGAAATTAGTAGCAGTAATATATTTTTAAGTGTCCCTGACTGTCCCTGATTATTTCTGAATTTGTCCATGATTCTAGAGGTAGGAGGTTGACAGCCATGAGCCAAGGTGTTTATATTTTTGTTTGTGTATCTCGCACACTTGGAACTGCCTAATTTTCGCTTAATTTTTTCACTGCCTATGCCATGCTTCATTTCAAATCATTTTTCTGCCTTACTTGTCTGGAAAGACAGCGACACAAACTTTGACACTAGCCTTAATCTGTACTCCCCAGGCCCCACATTACATTCACCAAGCACCCAGTGTTTAAAACCAATAGGGAACTAAGACAGACTCCTCCCACTGAATGGGGCAGCACTGCCCTTACTCCCAGTTGGAAGTTCTATACCTGTGGAGGAGGAGTGAGTCCTGCAATCTTTATCATCCAATTTTCTATCAGTCGCTTTGCTTGGTTGCAACTGAATAAAGTTAAGTTTTTCTTTCCTCTTCACTTTCTTTTACCCCTGCTATGCTTTTCATCCCATACAGCTCATAGATAATAGAAAAAAAGAAAATGGTAGGAATCCCACACCTGAAACAAAATAGGGAAATATCGGAACTGTAAAACTCCCCCCACCCCAAGTGTCATAAGAACTAACTCACGGAAAAACATCCTAAATGTCTTAATCAAGGAGAAAACAAAACAAGAAGTAAGAACTTAGTAAAACCATAATAAAATCACTGGCCACAACTAAAGACTCCAGCAGTGCCTTCTCCACACTAGTGAGTGCATTGGGATTGTATTTTTTCAGCACTTTAACACAAGTGGTAGCACAAGAGACACAATTGACAAACAGTACATCTGATGGGTAAGGAATAATCAAAGCCCCTTCCTTCAAGGGCACCTTGGATCATTTTCTGTTCCTGAACCTGTTCAATATCTGTTCTTTAGCAAATTATATTATATTATAGTATAGTATAGTATATTACAGTATATTATAGTATATCATAGTATATTATAGTATAGTATATTATTCACTAGTCCTGTTTGCACTGATTAGTTATGTTGAACTTTTTTGAGGATTAGAGGATTACTAGAATGTTTTCCTCAAGCACCTGAATTCCATGTTTCAGATGTCAGATTAATGACCTATATGGTACTCTAAACTTGTACATATTTTCTATTTAATATATTCATGTTCTGGGTGAGATGATACAAAGTTATTTATATTGTGTTTTGTTTAGGTAAATGATTGCAGTTAATAGCATGTACTTTTATCTATTTAATTTCACTCCTGGCCTGAGCCTGAAATTAAACACTTTGTTTAGTACTGTGTTTTATTTTCCATTTAATCTATTCATGTTCTGGATGAGATGATATAATTAAACAATCAGTGCTATATGCCTATTAAAAAATTAAAACAATATAAAGTATCCTTGATTTTGCTTGCAATTTTCCTGGTTTACTAGCTGTAGAGTGAAGTGTGAGTCAGATGTATGAAACTGAAGGAACTGCCTGGCGCTCACATTTTGGTTATCTGCATATGTACCTTAAAAATCAGTGATGTGCCCTTATTCATAGGCTGAATGCAGGTACTATCAGTTACATGAACTCGTCTACCATTATGACAGATTCAGATTTTTTTCTTTATTTGTTTAGAACCTGCATTGTCAGTCAGTAGTACTGTGCAAGAGTCACCTTCCCAGAAAGAGTTTGCATTAGCAGTCATAATATAGCGATGACAAAATCAGTGACTAAATTAATATTTTATGTTTACGGTGTTTATATTTAGTGGTTATTATTCTTGGCCTCCCCTATCCCTTGACATTCCATTGAATTGTGCCATCTGTAATAGCTGACCTAATACCATCCTGCATAAAGGAGGAAATAGCAGCAGATTAGTATATAAAATAAATGCAGATTTTCATTTTTATAGAAAAAGGGGAATGAGATTAAAATCAATTGATGTTGAATCAAATGTAATGTTGAATATTTATAATGTTTATAATTTATAATGCACTTTTTTACATATGGGCTGGATCTTTTAAATAAACAAAAGATGGCATAGAACAAGAAGAATTATTGTGTTGCTTCAAGGTGAAATTACTTTCTGTCTAATAGACTGGTACTGCAAGAGCCAAAAGTATATACTGATAGTGAGAAGGGGGATACAAAAAATTATTACTTTAAAAGTTTGTTCAGTTGCAGTTTGAACTGAAATGTGTGTGTGTGTGTGTGTGTGTGTGTGTGTGTGTGTGTGTGTGTGTGTGTGTGTGTGTGTGTGTGTGTGTGAGTGTGTGTATCTGTGTAGATTTTCACATCACATTTTTGGTCAGTTTTTCATAAAATTGTGGTTTTTCTGACAAAGTAGTGGCAAATCACTAAAGATTGAAGTTAGAAAGTAATGACAGATATTTGAGTTTCAAATTTCATACCCTTCAGAAAATTCATACTAATGCAAGACCTACTTATTCTATTAACTTTCTAAGTTTGTAAGAGCAATATTTAAAAATTATCCTTATTTTTGGTCCTTTGTCCCACTTTTATTTATGGCTTTGTCCAGATTTCTTGCTCTGAGGTTAAGAGTATGCAAATGTGTCAGGGCCATCACTGTCAGCCAGAGACGTTTGAAATTGTGACATACGTGTACCCCACACCCCCATGTGGTGACTCTGGATGTGTCCAAGCAAGGAAAGGAGCAATTATGCAGTGTAAGCGTGCAGAGTATCCCCCGATCCAAGGTAGACACAAGTAAAGTGGCTTTTCATCTGTCCTTGATTTTGAAGAATGTTCTGGTCTTCTGTCATACTTTTATACTGTTGATTTATGCTTCTTATTATTCTGAAAATGCATGTCATTGGCTACATCTTACTTGGTACTTTTATAAAGCTGAATATAAACTATAATTAGAACTGCAGTGCAGTGGTTTAAGTTGAGTACTGCTTGTTTTTTTATACTTATATTTTGACTGGCGTTCCAGTAATGTATTTAAAAAGTAATTTATTTTTTCATGCCTCCAACCTTTGTTTCCATCTAGATATTAAGTAAGCTGTTATGTAGCCAATGCACTGACATTTTTTTTCTTCTCCACTTTATTTTGTCTTGATTGGACTCTAATAATGACAGTTTGGCACCCACAATAGCGTATTTAATTAAAGCCCCAGTTTTTGTGGTTTTGAGCATAGCTCCACCCCTTTCTAGTTGGCCACACCCCTTCCTGCTGGCCCCACCCATTCAGATGTCTCCTGCAGCCCCCCATTGATTTGAAGTCACCAGCCACCACTGAAACACTTCCAAGCAAAGATCCTAAACCTTCTGGACTTGGTTGCATACTTGGGAGCCATGCATGTCTTCCCATTGTTTTCTTGTAAATAGCTTTTCCAGTGTCTCTTTGCAATCTTTATCACACAATATTTTATACACCCTTCTAATTTTCCCTTTTTTAATTTTAAATGCTTCTGATCTAGATTTAACTAAAATGTCTACCAGAGCAGGTCTTCCAGTTAAAATTCCCCTATCGCTTTCTGTTTGGCTGTACTCTGAAATCAAACCCTGGTAGGGAAGGCATTCTCTAGACTGTAATCCAAATGTCTTCTTTGCCTCATCCTACTGTATAACCTTTCCTGCTTGGGTTATTTGCTCCCAATATCTTGATTCCTTTCCCAGGTTTATCCCGTAAATTCAAGCCCCCTGTTGCTTATTTTCTGTACTCCTACTTGAAGTAAACCCTATTGGTAAAATCTCCTTTCTCCAGTCTCATATTGGCTTAGTTCTTAGAATACTTTCTGCTACTTTATGAATATAATATTCTGTATGGTTGTTCTTATTCTCCTTAAGGATCTGCATCTAAAATCCCACTCTCTCTTTCTCTATTTCTTGAACCCCCCCCTTGCTTCATCACTATCCCTTTCCACTTTGAATTATAATCTTCTGTTTGTGTTATGTATATGAACCTTAACTGTGCAGCTCTAAATTATTCGTTCAAATCATGTAAACCTAAACTACATTGTTTGGATCAGCTTAAGCCACTTAATGCTTGCCCTCTTTCCCTCCCAGATAAATTCTGAAAATTCTTTATTAATTATTGTCCCCAACTTCTCTTTATTACCTTACAAATTATATCCTTGTATTTCTGAGTCCCTTATTTTCTTTGCCAATGGTGAATAAAAAAGGGGAAAAGGACACCCTGCCTGGTTCCTCTGTTCAAACACAACTTATCTGACAGGAACTCCCCCACTTTAATTCTTGCCTCTGATCCTTCTTATATCCTTCTATTTAACCTTATTATTGTATCAGGGAATGCAAATACTTCCAATGCCCTACTCATAAAATCCCAACTTACTCTATCAAATACTTTCTCTGCATCAAGATCCACCAACAACAGAGGTATTTTCTTATATTCTGCTTTCCTCTGGATCATCGTTATTATTGTCAAATGTCTGCCTCCCCTCCACAAAACCAAACTGATCAATATATATCAATTTTGGCAACATATTTACAATTCCTTTGGCTAGTATAGACATAACCAATTTACAATCATGGTTTAAATTTGAAATGGGTATATAAGAAGCTGGGTCTGAAGGGTCTTTGCCATGTTTTGGTAACAGCCACCATAGATTTCTTCCAAGATGTTGGTGCTTCCCCTCCTTTTAAAATACTGTTAATCAAAAGCTTTCAGATCTTTGTAACATTCTTCCCTCCTAATTTCCAAACTTCCACAGGAATACCATCTGTTCCTGGAGACTTTCCCGAAGATTGATTATAAATCACTATTTTTATCTCATCACCTCCTATCTTAACTGTTAGTTGTTGAGCCTCATCTACCTCTAACATTGGCATAATGACGTCTTACATAAATATTTCCATTTGTACTCTTTCTTAATTTCAAAATTTCTTTGCTTTATGCAAATTTTCATAAAATTTCTGGAATATCTCTAAAACCTCTACAGGATCTCTGGTTATTTTTCTAGTTATAGGTTTCCCAAGTTTGGCAACAACCCTTTTAGCATTCTGTTACCCAAGTTGTTATGCTAAAATTTGTTGAGCGTTGGAGTTATCAAAAAATAGTTGCTTAACTGCAATCTTTCTAAACTCATGTATGTTATCCAGATACTCCCATAATTTCTTTTTAGCACTCTGAATTTGCTCCTCCTCTTGTTTTGTGAGATTCCCCTTATTCTGCAATACATTAACCTTTGTCAGACCCTCTAAGTAATTTCTATTATTTCTTAATTAAATCTCTTTCTATTTTATTTCAACCTTATTTTTAAACTCCATTTTCATTTTATCCCAGTCACTAGCTATAACTTCTGAAGATATTTCTATCTTCCCTAACAACTTTTAAACAATTTCCACTACCCATTCCTTAAATTCCTTACTAACAGGTAGTTGGGAAAGTACCATTGTTTTATTTTTAATTAATTGCCAGGCATTTTTATGTTAGTTTTATTGGTGCATGATCAGAAATGGCTTTCAATTAAATGTAAATGTTTATGTGAAATGTAATCGCTACCCAGTCATTGCATCTTGGGGAATAATATATAAATTCTATCTGAGCTCCTGCTACTGAACTCACATCTTCCATGCCAAATATTTTCATAAATTTCGTCAGAAATCTACCCTGCTTTGCTATATTGTCCCTTGTAGGTCTCTCTGATACATCCCACTATTGCAAATAAAATTCTAGTCCCCACCTACAAATAATGTTCCCTGCTGAAAGCTGATCATTCCTTCACAGATTTTCTTAAGCTCCAAAATGGCAATTTTTGCTGGGATATAAAAACATGCCATTATAATCCTCCTCCCTTGCCAATAGCCCCTTACTTCCCCAAATCTACCAGTTTTGTCTTTCTTTACACATCTATCGCTATTGGAGTCCTTTAGCAATCAGTATAATTACTTCCCCTTTCCTCTTTTCCTGTTATTCTGATGAACAACCATTCTGAAATCATATCTTTGTCAAATCCAAATGTCTCCAGCAGTATTGCTATTTGCAGTGTGCATTTTTTAATGTAATTCAGTACATTTTCAATACATTAACTTTACCTGTAAGGCCATTCACATTGCAGGATAATATGGACAGCATAGCCATCATGATAAAAAGCTATTGTTCCCATCTATTATACATGACATTTTTTTTAATGCGTATTTACAGCTTTTGTGTTGCATGCATATACTAATGTTTGCAGGCTGATCTTTTGTACAGTTGTTTCATCTCATCTCCATTTGAACCTATGCCCCATTTTCAAAACTTTATGTTTTAATGAAAACCTCCAAACAAAAATAAACAAATAAATAAATACAAAACAACCCTGTCTTCTATTGACTTAGAACAAACACACTGAACTCTGTACATCTTCAAAACATGAAGTTTAAACCTCCACAAGGGAACAATTGCCCAAACTGATTGCTGTACCTATAGGCATTATCTAATGTAAAATTAAAGTTACACATGCTAAAGTGCATGCTACATCCTGTGCTTCCACTTACACTGATTGCTGCCTGTTCTTTTCTTATTCCTCTTCCCCTCCCAGATATGAAAAACAGATTGTATGCTTTCAGAAAACATCAACTTTCAGCCCTAAGAAACAGTACACTAGCTATCTTTAAATAAAAGTAAATTGCACAGTGTTCTATCAACTGGATTAAATTATTAAGGCTGCTAGGAAGGTTACCTCTTATTCAAAACATAAGCATCTATGGTGTAGACCACTATCTAAAACTAAAAACAAAACAGAGCAAGTTCTAGTAAGGCTAAAACATACACCTGAGGCTCAAACTTTGAATATGTGCGTTCATTATTTATTTCTATAAGAACTTCATCAGAATAAAACCATGTCCCTCTTATTCAGTTCCCATAATTTCAGACTTTTTTTTTTCACTGAACTGTTTGCCATTGTACCTTTAAATTTTGCATTTCCCTCAGCAAAGAATACTCAGAATTCTTAAGTCAACTGCTTGCACCTACAGACAGCTTGTCTCCATGGAAATGTATTCAGCAATGAGTCTTTGTAAATTTCACTCTGAAAAGAATGTACAGCTCTCCTCAGCTGCAGGTATCTCAACTCCATTGAGCATTTGCTAGTGGAAAATATACAAGCTAATATCTTTGGAGTTGTAAGAAGCTTGGCATTTTCATGGCTTTCATCCTTTTGTCTTATTTTTTAAAGCCTAAATGCTTGCAAAAACACCTGTTTGTAGTCTAAGCCAAAGATAGTAATCTAGACATTTACCTTTGTAAAATAAAAAGAGAATGTAGCCTAATTCTACATTTAATGTAATCAGTGCACTTTTACAACTAACCCCAAACCCCAGCAGCTCAAGATTGCAGCATATGAACATTAAATTTGCTTTTGTCCAGCCTTATTTTCTCTCATTATTCTCTAAAACCTATATTCCTGACAGCTAAAAAGTACTTGTTTACTTTAGTATCTTTAACAAATACAACAGGCACTGAAAAGACTACTCCCACATTTAAAATACCCAACTATACACCACACAAAGCTGTTTTACTGTATATAACATAAAGTTTATATCATAAAATGCTTTATACAATTACTAATAAGAACAAAAATTGCTTTACACAGTTAGTTTCCCCCTTTGCATGTCCTTCTAAACATTAATGATATAAAGTGGTTCATATGCTTTACAGTCCACCCACAAGTTTAACAAAGTCAACAAAAGTGCAATGTTTTTCAGCCATTTTTTCCTTAGAAAACCATATGTGATAAGATGCTTTATAGTCTTCCATTTATTTACTAATTTCAGTTACTGGTCTGCTTCCTGTTCATCTCCATCTCCCAACACCAGACTCTGACTGAGATGATGTCAGTCGTCCTGCTAGACAGGGGCCCAGGGAAGTAAATACTGTGGGAAGAAATAGCCAGGGAATTGTTATGGCTAGGCTTGTATAGGCCCTGGGACCGATAGCCTAGTACCAACCTATGAACCTATAGTTTAAGTCCAAGGTACTGCTAATTCTTCTAGTCAAGTGCTGTTTTTTTTGTGTGCCTCAAGCATTTTCCTTTGGAACATTGGTAAAGGTTTCACTGGCAAAGTCTCTCTATGAACCTTACCATCATAAGAATAAGAAGCAGAGTTCCCTTCTGTCTGCTGACTCACTTTTTGTTGGATTTTTTTTTTTTATTTTCTCGTTAGCCTGTTCTGCATCAAAAATGAATTTGCTCCTTCAAGAAAAAAATACTTTTAAGACAGCTAGATACAGCAGCTTGAATGTCATACAGACCTCTCAACATTTCCTGATTGCTGGGATAAATTTGCTTTTCTTCTGCCTGGTGTATAGTGAATAATCATTTTCCACACACGCACTGCTGTCTCCAGGTTTTTAATAAATTTCTCTTCTGCTGCAATTTTGTTAGGATCAACTGTTTCGGTTGGTATGATTGCAGCTTTTCTACTATAGGTCTTGGCTGTTTTCTCATGGCCAGGTTTGGGGCAAACACTCAGTGTGCCCTTTCAGTTAACAAATTCTGCTGTGGAATACCAGATAAGTTGCTTATTTATGCTTTCATAAAATTAATTCAATCTGTTCCTATCAGTTTCTCTCATATAGCAGAAAATCTCAAGTTTTCTCTGTGCATTCTGTTGTCTAACTCTACTATTTTTAAACAGTTCGTCCTGAGAAATGTCATATTCAGCCAACTTTTTCTTCATGTCAGTCTCTGTTTTTTTGCAGTTTTATCAGTTTATCTGAATGGCTAGTTAAAGCTTCTTCTATTTTTCCATGACTTTTATTGTTTGAATCAATATATTCCTTCAGTGTTTCATTTATTTTAATCACCTCTGAGTACATTTGATTTATTTTTTCCTCTAAGTTGCTGGAGGCCATCATTTAAACCAAAGCTGAAGCCTTAATTGCTTTTTGCTGAACAGCTGCAGAATATATTCTAGACAGTGTTTTCTCTTTACCTTTTTGGGTTGATTTTCTTTCAGGTTTTCCAAATGTCTTTGCTGACATCCAGGCAGTGAATTCACTAGCAAGTAACTGAAGTTTACTGAAAAAAATTTTCAGTGGCACTCTTTTTTTCTCAGTTTCTGTTTTCACACTTGGAGAGCTAAAGTTATGGTGTTGATCAGTGTGCAGCCATTTTGGAAGGTATACTTTACATCTCCTTAGACTCCCTTCTTCATTCACTTCTTTACTTCAATTATTTTTTCTCTACTCACTCGCTTTCTAAACATGTCTCAATCCTGTTTTTTCTTTTACTTCATAATGCAATTCCTGTTTGTAGAATACTAACTTGCCTTTAGTTTCTATATAAACTGGCTAAAGGTTCTCTAAATATGAACGCATTGTCATATAAGTTGTATTTATTGTTAACCAGTGTTTTTACATTATGCCTAACTTGGTATAATTATTGAAACTCTAGATGTTTTTGTATTATTTTTGAAGATTGTAAAATTATTGGGAAATGCATATTTTCCATTTCATAGAAGGGTACAAGAATGCTCTTTTTTCTTATTTTCATTTTATAGACCATTTGTTTTTTATATGGAAGGGGCAGGTCAGCGAATTGGAGTATTTTTAGATAATATGAACAGAAGTACAGAATTTGTGCTATTTTCTCACAGTTTTCACAGGTTCAAAGTTTGTTATTTGGATTTGGAGGTGCAAAAAATGTAATGAAAATAAGTTAAGCACCATGATCATTTTTAAAACTGTATCTAATAATGCATTCTTACACTAGTCCTGTATGCATCCTACATACATTAAACATATTATAAAGGGTCAGTTGGTAAGACTCAAAAGATTAACCACTGACACAGATAAAATAGATAATTTCATTCAGGTATTACATAAGAGATTCACATGTAGGGGGTACCTGAAACATATTGTGCACAGTATTATGAGCAAATCAGCACTGACAAAGACGAGGGAAGGGTCAGTCAGAGTAATTCCAAAGAATTATGTGCTTCCATGCCTTTAGTTTTTTCCTTGGACAATGTCGCCATTAAAAGGGTAATACATAACAACTGGAGAATATTAGAAGCCAGTGAGCAAGGTAAAAGAGTTGTGGGTGACAGACTGTTTTTTTTTTTTTTTAATTAACAACAAGGCTAATAACATAAAAAACAGAAATAAGGAACATACTGTAGCAAGACATTCTATGGGGTGTTGCTCTTTTAAAATTTTTCTTTTTAGTGTTATTGATTTTGTCCTGTATGATTTCAATGTAGATAGAGAAAATGAATTAGAATATAAAGAGTTAAAATGGCAAATTTTGTTGTATGCCTATAGCACACCAGGACTCAACAGTAAAATGAATTACAAGGTGGTTTTCATTAAAAATCAGCACAGTAAAAAGTATAAGTAGATTTATTGTGTGTACTTATTAATACATGTGTTTACTTTTTGCAAGGTTATGTGTAACTTTTAAAATTATGATGACTGATAATTGTTATTGGATCTTGTGATAGGGACTAGTTTAATTGAATGGTATTAAGGTTCATAGGTAGGTATTAGGCTATCTGTCCGAAGGCATTTATAAGCCTAGCCAGAATGTGTTGGTTTTCGCCGCCCCCCCCTTAGATTAATTCCCTGTGCCTCTGTCCAGCAGAGCCACTGATGTGATCCCCGGGGTAAACTTTTTGTTTCCCATCCACTCGTCAAGGTTTCTCTTGAAGAGTGTTAGTGAGGAGCTCTGCCTAATATAGATTGGAATCTTGTTCCAAAGCATGGGAAGTCTCTGGGACAGGAATCTATCTCTCCAGAACATCCTGTTTATTGTTGTGATGAGGTTTAGATCCCTAGAACATGTGGCTCGAGGGGATATGGTTTTCTTTAGGTGGAGCATGTCCATCAATTCTGGATTGGACATGGCCTTGTATGTCAGGAAGAGATCACTTCTGAGTAGGCAGTATGCAACCAAGTACAGCTGGAGTTTCTTCAGTCGAGCTGCATAGAGCATCTGTTTGAGGCCAGTGATCCTCTTGGTGAGGTACTTCTGTGGTCTTTCCAGCTGTTGCAGGTGTCTTGTAAGGTATATCCTAAATGGGGTGTTGTACTCTGTGATGGGTCTGATGAGTGATGAGTAATAGGGCACAATGACCTCTTTTGATCTGGATGCGAACCCTTTTGTGATTAGGTGGGCCACATAGAAGGATTTTCTAACCACTTTGGCAATGTGATTATCAAAGGAGAGATTACTATCTACTTGGGTCCCCAGATCCCTTATTACGTCTTCCGTATTTAGGAGACTACTACCTATGTGGTAGTTTGTGGGTACCTTGTTTTTTCCAAAGGGGATGACTATGTACTTTTTGGCATTTAGCTTGAGGCCAAGATTTTGACACCAGGTATCCGTCTCAGTGAGACCCTTTTGGAGGATGTCTGTGTCAGCCGGAGAGTCAGTTATAGCCCCTAGTTTGCAGTCATCTGCGAACTTGGTCAGCCATAGCCCTCCTGTGCTTGCCTGTACCTCTGAGAAGTATATGCTGAACAGGAGGGGTCCTAGGACTGTGCCCTGGGAAACGCCACTTGTAACCGGTTTAGAGTCAGACCTAGCTCCCGCAACTCTCACCATGTGGGTTCTGTTTATGAGCCAGTTGGCAACCCATCTTGTGATGTAGGGGTTTATGTTTGGGCTGGTGAGCTTGTCTATAATACAAGAATGGGAATGGTGTTGAAGGCCTTTGCGAGGTCTAGGTGGGCTGTGTGTACCACCTTTCCCTCGTCTATAGCCTTGGTAACTGTCTCAAAGAAGTCCACCAGGTTTAGGAGGCATGATCTGCCCTTAACAAAGCTGAATTGGGTAGGGTCCAGTGTTTGGAGGTTCCCAATGTTTCTTTTAATGAGTTCCATGATGATGGGCTCCATAGCCTTGCAGATCAAGCTAGTCAGGCTTATAGGGCAATTTTTCCAAGGGTCTGTTGTGGTTTCACCTTTGTGGAGCAGAATAACCATTGCTGTGCGCCACTCTATGGGTACATAGCCTGTGGAGAGGCTGAGTTTGAACAGTGTGTTTAGGTGAGGGTTAAGTTTGTCTTTGAGCTCATGTAGGATACAGCCTGGGACACTGTCCGGTCCCGTTGATGCTGTGTTTTTTGGCTTTGGAGAGGGCTGTTTTAACCTGAGTGTCTGTGATTTCAGGGGCTCTACATTCTTCTGGTATGGTTATGGGCCCTTTTGGGAGTGGGGGGGGGGTGAAGTTTGCACTGAACCTGTCTGGCAGGATGTTTGCGATATTGGTCAGTTCAATGTATTTTGTGCCATTCTGCACTAACTCCGAGCAGATCTGAGCATTACCACTTAGATTCTTGACATAGCTAAAGAATGCCTTGTGGTTATCTTTGGAGTTCTTGGCAATTTTTCTTTCAAAGCTCGCCTTGGCTGATTTTATGAGGGATCGTAGTTTCTTGCTGATACTGATCAGGGATGTCAGTTTTCCGTGTATGTTCATGTTCTGATGAAGGCCAACATGACCAAAAGCACTCAACTTCATTTATTAAAGTACTCAGATATATTCTCTCTCCATTGGTGGTTATTTTTTGATGTGTTATCATAGTACTTATTTATTTGCTTTTGTTTACTAGTAAGATTTGACTAGGTACATTTAGCCCCATTTCAGAGAAGGCCTGAATAAAAAAGCTACAATTAAATAAATAAATACATTAAAGGTATATAAAAACTGAATAATACAGAAAAGAAAAATGAAGTACACAATATAACAATTAGTACAAATGTGTGGATAAAAACAGTACATCATGAAATGCATTCATTGGGAAATCATAACATCTCAAAAAATATTTTTCTTTCATCTCTTAAGTAAGTAAGTGAGGTATATTAAAGAGAGATGAGGAGGAGGAAAGAGAAAGGGAAGATCTTACAGAATAATTAAAACAGGAAGGAAGCAATAGGGCAAATGACCTACATAACTAATGATGATAGCATACAGGGTAAGGTGTAAAATGAGGGAACTGTAAGGAAAGGAGTTGGAGGTTTATAGATATGGAGTCATTGACTGAAGATATGTTCAGAAAATTAGAGAAGAAAAGAGATATAGAGGCTAGGACTAGGTGGTAAAGAATGGGGGAGAGGTTGAGAGTAAAGGAGTGAGCTATGACCATATATTGGCAAGAGTGATGTTGGTTTAATGCATAGGTTTTAGGGTGAGAGTTAGAGTTATACCAATTCTTCTGGAGTATAGTGGTAATGTAAATGTAAATGTATTTTATAGGAAATGTGCATACGTTTAAACAGAAGCTATGATCTGTAACTATAGTTGCATATTAATCACTGGTCTCATGCTTGAAACCCTGTTCATCACAGCATCTACAGTTACACCAAATAATCAGTGATGGGTATCATTGCAAAAGAAATATAGACCTCAATGCTCACAACACAATGTCACAAAGGAAGTACCTTTGGTTACAGCAAAAGTACATCAGTTAGCACTTCATTAAATTCAAGAATGTTTGCTTATAAACTACTTGGTTGTAACATCAAAGGGCAGGACAGATGCATTATCTGGTAAGTAAATGCATTAAAAAAACATAAGTCTTGATCAGGTACTCTGAAGTTAATGAATGAATCACCACAGAGTATTTAAATAAGGCACTATTCAGAATAATGTTTATATAACTACAGAAGCATAAGGCATGAAGCCAAATGAATAATACTGAGCATGACTGTCGTATCACAGGGGGAGGTGGGAGGGATAGCAGTGCAAGAAACATCAGTCAGTGCTGCTGAAAGGACATTTCAGATATGTGGAGTTCAAAGTGAATGCCTTAGTGTGTCTGTTGCTCAAAAGGTAGTGGACTCTACATTATGACATGCTGAACTGTGAAGTCTTGATAATATATTTTACCGAGAAATCCAGAGGTAGCTCTGTGTGTGTGTGTGTGTGTGTGTGTGTGTGTGTGTGTGTGTGTGTGTGTGTGTGTGTATCTATGCACATTATTTATTTATTTTCATTTGTTGACAGTGGAAATCTGACTGGGTGTATAACCCCTTTTCAGCAGAGGCCCAGGCAGAACATCTCCATTGACACAATTTAATATAAGATACAATATAGATTATCACAGGTAAATTAAATATTAATGCCATGTTTGACAGTAAAGTGTTAGAAAATGTTAAATGGTATCATATTTAATTGTTTCATATTACACAAAAGTATATTTAATTAAAGTTGATATTCATATGAATACAATCACAATATCATGTTAAAATGGATCACAATCTACAGGCTAAGCACACTAACTTCTTAAACCAGTTTGGCAAATCCTTGGTGAATTGCACTAGCCACTGCTGTAAATATTGTATATAACTTACTAATCGTCAGTCAATACACTAAATAAACATTACTTTCTCACATTATGTTTTCTACTACAGTTTGCTTGTAAAACTACCCATTATTCCTGTGTAACTTGTTAAACTCTCATTTACTGTTGTTTACATACATTTTATGTATTCTAATACTGCTTGCTTATGTAATTACCATATACTTTATTATCCCTATGTAAATTGTTAAAGCCACATTTATTGTTAAAGCATGTCATTATGCTTTATGTTGCCACCTCACCCCTCCGGGCCCAAGTCATGACTGAAAAGTTTTTTTTTTTTTTTTTTTTTACCAGATTGCCTACCAGATTATCCAATTACAGTCAGTCAATCAATCAATCAACCAGTCAATCAATTGTTCAGTAAATGTTATATACAAGTATTTGTAGTAGAACAGCTATAAAAATGGACATACATGAGTAAACATATAAATGCATGTATTAAAGTGGAGGTTAGATGAGTTATTCAGGTTGTAGTAGCATATTATACCCTTTGGGGGTAGAATAGTAATTAGAAATATATAGGTATAGCAATAGTAGTAGTGGACAGTAGTGTCATGAAGGGTTAGTCTATGAGTAGAGATATGGCAGTTTTTTACAAGACACATGCCAAATGCATTTTATGTGCAAGTTACTTTTTACTGTTTATTACTAAGGTACAACTGTTTTGAGAAGTGAGAAAATATGGGAAAGTGCTGGTAAGGGAGAGAGTAGTTTTTATTAGAGTTACCCTGATGAGGAGGAAGATCACATCATGGGTCTTTGAGATGGTCTTTAAGTTAATCTTTGAAAGTGGTCAGGTTGTTATTTAGTCTT
>NC_056733.1:1594755531-1594845531 GCF_019279795.1 Protopterus annectens
AAGCCCATGTAACTGAACATCATTTTCCAGAGACGAAAATTGCGACAACTGAAATTTCCGAATGGCGAAGTTTTTCCAGGGCAAGTAAACATTTGCCCAAACTTACACAAAACACAAACCAAAGTAAGTAAAACCCACCTGTTCCCTGCACACCTCCCCTATCTATATATACCAACTCTGAGATCACATAACAGTGGAGAAAAGGGCATGTTGCGCAAGTGTTTACTTACCCTGGGAAGACCTCTCCATTCAACTATTTCAGTTTTCGCAATTTTCATCTTGGGAAAATGATTTCTTTACTGATATTAGGAAACTCTGATGTTACACCCTCCAGTACTTCCACAACTGTAATGCTGCTGTCTGTCATTGGAGGACAGTGAAATATTATAAAAAAATTTAAAAAGATAATGTTGGCATTTACATGCAGCATTTTGATTGTTATTGCAGAGCACATGAAGATGTCAATGGCTGGATAATGTGAGCAGATAATGCTGATGGCTGGGGAATAAAAAAAACATTGTTATAGGAAGCTGTTGCTTCTGCATTTTCAACTTATGGAACAAATTCTGCAGAGGTTCCAAGGCTTCCATTACTTTACATGTAACTTTAATGCTGCATTCCATAATTGGGCTGTAATTCATTATCTGTTCTCTTAATGTCTGGGCCATTTGAAACACTTCAGCAAGTTTTTCAAGTATCCACACTGCTGGTTTTTATTCAATTTCTTCTTCATTGTCATCTTCTTTTGTAGAGGATTATATGAGGTCCTCTAAACTCCTCATTTGTCAACATCTTGCAACGTCCTTCAATACGATATTTTACTTCTTCTTGTCATATCGACAAATCCCTCATCACCTATTTGTCATGCTGTTTTAATTATGCTTCTTACCTCTGAGTCGATTTTGGGGAAGTCTTGGAAATCATGGATGGCATCACCACAAATTCTTCCAACACGCTGTTACCGTTTCTGGTTTTAATGCACTGATTGCTTCCTTAATGAAGACATTCACATCAGCAATTGTAAATGATTTCCAGTAGACCATAATTCCAACATCAGGGGAGGCATCAATCTTTGAGCCAATCATTTTGAATACCTGCCGAGAATATGAGACCTTGGCGCAACTAATGATACCCTGGTTGAGTGACTGAAGCAATGAGGTTATGTTTGATGGTAAGAATAGCACTTGGACCTTTTCATCTTTGATAGAGTGAGTGAGGGTGGCAAGGTGCATTATCTGTTATTAATTAATAACACTTTAAATGGCAACTGTTCCTTCTCCAAGTATTTCTTCACTTCAGAAATAAAGCACTGATGAAACCATTCCGTGAATAACACCACAGTGACGCATGTCTTAGAATTGTGTTGCCAAATGATGGGCAGACAGTTTTTGTTTTTACTTTTTAGAGTACACAAATTCTTTGCTTGGTAAACAACACCAGGTTTGATCATATGACTGGCCACATTGCCACACAGTAGCAGTATTAATCTGTTCTTAAATGTTTTAAGGTCTGGTATTTGTTTTGCAGTTTTGTGGATGTAGGTCCTCTCAAGCATCTTCTTCCAAAAGAGGCTGGTTTCATCACAATTAAAAGCTTGCTTAGGATGATATCCTTTCTCTTCAATGATTTTTTTAAACTCTGCTGGAAACACGGCACCAGCACTCTCATCAGCAGATGTAGATTCTCCAGTAATTTTTATGTTTTTTAGATTAGACCTAATATTGAATCTATGCAACCAACCCTTGCTTTCTGTAAATGGCTTAGTTCCTTCCTCTTCTGTTTCATCTTGTGGCCACATGTCTTTGTATAACCTCAATGCCTTTTGCCAATAGACACCCTTCTTCTAATCACATCTTCCACCCACAGACTCAAAGCTTTTTCTACCTTGAATAGCACCTTATCACACACTGTACCAGCAATTTTTGTGGATTGAAAAAACTGGCATGAATTTTTATCTTTGTTCTTCAACATACCTTGTATTGAAGACTCATTTTCCATACAGCTTAGCAATCTCCACAATTTTTTTTTTCTATTTTGATCATATTGAGGATTTTCACTTTTTCGTTAATGGTTAGCATTTCACTTCTTCTCTTGGGTTTAGAAGTCATTTACTTGCATAAAAATATTTTTAATTTGCATGGACAAACGGTAGTGGTACATGTAACAATTTGAGTAAAAGTAAATAAATTATGCATGCGTAAGTTCATGAGTCTCACGATCTGCTTCTCCCATTATTTCAAACTGCAGATAACTGAAATCATGGCTGCTGAATCTGTGGGCATACTGTATGTGTATACTGGACGTAAAACACACACATACACACACAGACATATATATATATATATATATATATATATATATATATATATATATATGTATATTGAAAGTAAAATGCACACACACACACACACACACACACACACACACACACACACACACACACACACACACACACATACACACACACACACACACACACACACACACACACACACACACACACATGCACACACACACACACACACACACACACACACACACACACACACACACACACACACACACACACACACACACATACATACAAATAAATCTAATCACTTACATAATCTATCTAGCTATATGTCTATTAATCCATTTGTTGTCCAGATAAACACACTGGTCTGAGTACTCTTTTCTGTGTCACAGAGGGGTAAAGCCTTGACTATAACCTGGATAACCTGAATTCAGCTGATATCTTTGGGACGGAAGAGGCAGGTGGGGAAAATTGGAATAAATTGCTTGTGCCACGTTTGTCACATGGGGGAAGCAAGTCATGGCTTCAGTTGGACAATCTACATCATGCAAGTAGAGTCTTGTATGTTACTGAAATTGCAGTGATCAGGGACACAGGCTTGGCGATCCCAAGTTGGTGATAGGCATACGGGTACTGGTGCTGACAGCAAGTTCTTGTCAGTTAATATTTATTCTCCTACAGGACAAGTTTTACAAAACATTCTAAGGAAAATCATCATCACTGGTAATAACATAATTTGGCACATCCTTTCAAATGAAAAGGGAAGAACAGACAGTGACAGTAAAGATGTGTGGAAGTACTATTCATTTTTGAACTATACTTCCAAATCAAACATGAATCTGTATCCAAATGCTTTCATTTAGATGTACATAACATGGTAGGAAGAAATTCTCTGCTAGATGACAACTGTGCATATGATATTTGTACTGCATATATGTACATTACATGAGCTTCTAAACACACAAAACTATTTCTGTCAGCCATGAGATGTATTTGTCATGACTTGGGTATCTGATCATTACTCTGAAAAAAAAATGTCCACTGTATTTACTCCTGTTGCCACTAACCCAATCCAGCACTATTACTTGAACTTTGCTGCTAGATGTGTATTTTTAGTACCTTAATGAGTGTGTTTCTAGGAATATATGTAGCTATATACTTAATGTAGAGTTGATTTATAAGATGGTGGTAGCATTATTATACGTTGTTTTAAATTATGTCTTTCTATGTATATGATTTCTTTTTTGTCTATCCCATGATGAGCTGATTGCATGGAATCTCATTTAATCTACACTTGTGTAGCTCTAAATGACAATAAAGTTACTTTTGACTTTTTTGACAGCTGTCTTCGTAATTGCTTATGAAACCATACACTGACATCTCAGTTGGGAAATTAGTTCCTATGCCTTAATAGATATGTCACGTAACTGTTAATTATGTCTTACAGTGAAACCTACTCATTTAGGCAACAACAGCCATTCAATGCACCTGTGAGTAAATATCAGCTTGCACAATAATTAGAAACTCTGCATCATATAATTGTATGTGGTGCTGCAACCATATGGTACCTTTTTAGTGTGGAAATGAATGCTTGTGCCTCAATAAGAGATAGATACTTGTTCATTTACTGTGTTCTTACTGCCTATTGCACTGTAATTACAGAAACTGATGTTATTACGTCATCAGTACTGACTACCTAACAGTTTATTTTATAGTGGTAACACACAGAGGTGTCAACTCTGTGACTATTTTCTTATAGCTTTCCTCTATATCTGTAGATAAAAAACAATCCCTTTGTTTCCATACAGCTGTCCATTTTGCAGCCACTACTTTTTTATGTACACTATCTTCATGGTCACTGCAATGTCCATGACCCAATCATTTTAAAAACCTGAGTCTTCACAGAACTGGCCAGTTTCTGACCTCTTAAACTACTTCTCCTGCTGCAAACCATACAACTACCTCCTTCCTGTATATCTTGAGCTTCATACTTCCAATATTTATATAATTTTCTTTGATTACTATTTGTCCTTTTAATCCACATCTCTCACTCCTGCAGGTCAAAGAAGATATTGATATATGTCACTACCTTCATATCTCTCATCTTGTTTACTCAAGAATTCTGGATACATCCAAAAATAATGTGGAGTGGTGAACAAAGGCCGCAAATCATGGACAATTTTTTATATTACTATAATTCATTTCAAAAGTTAATAGTATAGCAGGTTTTGCATCAACGTGCATTTTTGAAGAATAACAATACGCAGTCAGAAACTCTAATGTCTCTCATTACTGGCTGATTGTAATCCTCAGTAATTAACCACAAAATCAAAAAAATAATGATGGACAGAGCAAAAATATCAGACAAAATCAGGGATGTTTGTCAAAATCCGGGACAGTTGCTTGAAGTTATGAATACCTTAATATCTTACATTTAATGCCTTCTCAGTCAAACATCTCTGAAATGTGTATTCTGTATCTGTTGTTGTTGTGTCTTTCGGCTTTTCCTGGTTAGGGATCGCCACAGCGGAACTCTGGTCTGCTAATGATTGGCAGTTAATTTTTACGTGCTCAGTTGCCAGCCCTAATGCACAGCCTTCAACGAAGGTACGCCCATTCATGCATGTCTCCACACAGAAGACGCTCTAGCTGAGAGTCAAACCGGTCAGCGTCTTACTGTGAGGCGACAACGCTACCGCAGCTCCACCACCGCGGATTGTATTCTGTATCTGTTAATGTAACTTTTATTTACATTGTCTGACCTTTTAACATGTTTTACACATTGTCTTCCATCATACATCTGTCGTATGTTCATGTTATGCTCATATACTTGTTTGTGCTTGTCCAATGCCTGTTAATCCTTTCTTTATGCAATATATCACTGAACTTTTCCCTGCACACTGACATTATTATTAAAATAACTTCTCAACCAAAACTTTGCTACAGAATCTCCCACCTATTATCACTCACCGCATGAACAGCCTTGGCTAAAAGTGTCTTACTACAAAAACTTAAATACACACTGCCACTTTTCTTCTTCTTTCGGCTTTTCCTGGTTAGGGGTTTCCACAGCGGAACTCCAGTCTGCTAATGATTGGCAGTAGGTTTTTACGGTGCCGAGGTGCCAGCTCGATGCCCAACCTTCAATGAAGGCATGCCCATTCTACGCATGTCTTTCGAACGCCACTTGACCGCAGGGAGGACATGCAGACTCCACACAGAAGGCGCTCCAGCCGAGAATCGAACGGGAGAACCTCTTGCTGTGAGGTGATAACTGCCACTACATTGCCTAAATGTGCCTCAAAGCAGACGTCAATTACAAATAGTAGAAAACAGTCTGGATTGATCCTATTAGCCAAAATGAGCACGCATCACTGTAACTTCCTAAAATAGTCTAAGGGGTTACCTATTATAACAGAGCCACTCTTCTCCAAAGCACATCAGTTAAAATTCTTCAACTACGTTACTGCCCTCCCCTAAAAAGTTTTTTTTTTCCACTAGGGAGTAAAGTAGTCAGAATGATTTTCCCATTCTACCCAAAACAAAGGTCAAAACTACAGTGGGGAAAAAGGTTTCTTATGTGTTCTTCATAAAATTTGTGATTTTTCTGTCAAATCACTGAGGATTGAAGTCACTAAATAATGATGCACATTTGAGTTTCAGACTAAAGATCCTTTAGAAAATGCATGCAAAAATACAACCTATTAATTGACATGTAATAACAAATGCTTCTGACTGTAATGTTTATATGGTCCATCAGTACCTGGGTCATGACTGACAAGGATCAGTAGATCAGCTCACCTATCCGGTAAACAAATGGAAATAAGCTGGGCATGGGACTGCCAGATTGGCTTCCTTTTTTTGGAGGATAGCATCTTGGTTCTGTTTGGGATAGCACGACCCATGCAATCGTGTAAGTGCTTATAAAATGCATTTGTGTAGGATTCAGCAGTCGTAACTGTATTGTCCATCTGCATTAGGTGTCATGAAGTTCACCACTTTTGTCTTAAGAAGCATGAAGTTGGCTTTGGAGAAAATGTTTACCGTGGTTTCCTTAATGGGGGGATGGGGGCTGGATGTGGATATCAAGGGTGATTAGCTTATGGTCGGATTGGACCAACGAGGAGTTGACTTCAGGTGTGGAACACTGGTCACTCATGTTGGTAATGACTAGGTCTAGGATATTGTTGCCCTGGTGGGGGTGTGGATAAGTTGATCCAGAGCACTGGAGTTTATGAATTCCAGAAAGCGTTCTGTGAAGGAGTTGGTACATGAGTAGTTTTTCCAGTTAATGGTGGGGTAGTTGAAATCACCCATTATTAGGGTGTTTGGTTGAACCCTAATATTTTCCAGTACATCAAGAAAAGAGGAGTGGGAATCTTGGGGCATGGTGGGGGATCTGTAGTAAGCTACAATTTGGATTGCAGTTTTGCCCCGAGTTAGTTGCACTTGGATAACCTCAGATGCTTTATGCTGAGCAGCTATCCTGGAGGTGTGGATATCCTTAATGAATATGGACACACCTCCGCCTTTGATGTTCTGGTCCAGGTTATATGGCCGAAAATTGTGGTATGAGTTATAGCCTGGAAGTGCAGGGGTGCTGTCTGGAGCCTTGAACCAGGTCTCAGTCACTGCACAGATATCGATGTTCTCCATTTTAAGGAGTGCCTTGAGTGAGTGCATTTTAAGATTTAGACTTCTAGCATTGAGTAGCATTAGCCTCAGTTTTTGCTTGCCTGTTCCTGTTATGGTGGAGAATTTGTCATTTGAACCTTGCCGAAAAAAGGCACTATAGGTGCAGCAAGAACCTTAGCCAGTATCTGGAATCCCAGGGGCGACAGGTGCAGGCCATCTCTGGCAAAGCATAGTGGTCTGTTGAGTATTTCATCCCAAGCAGACAGATACTGGATCCCCTTAGAATGACACCAGAAGCTTAGCCAATTGTTGAAGTCAATCATTTTGTCCTTGTTCTGCATGGCAGAATGCTACTCAGGGCTAGGGTCATACCTGCTTGGACTACAAGATCGGAGAGCTCATGTAGTCCAGGGAGGTATGTCTCAGGTCATTGACATCATGGACAATGACAGAGTCGTATTTGTACTTGTGGAGTGACCTGAGTGCGTGGGTTATGTGGTGGATCCTGGCATCTGACAGACAGCTGACAGTAACCTTCTCCTTGTTTAGCCTGGTGAGTGGGACATCAGTGTGTCTGACTATAGAGTCACCTATGACTAGTGTGTTGGATACATTATTTTGCCTTATTGGCTGTGGTTGAGTGGCACTCTGAGTCTGTGAGCTATGTGTCATTTGGGTTGTGTTGGGGGGTGGAAGTTGCTTGTGTTTCTGCTTTGGAGGTCTCTGTTGCTTGGGCAGATTATTGCTGAGAGCCTCCGCAAATGTTTTTGTGTTTCTATGTGTGGATTTTGGTGGTATAGATTTAGTGAGACTATGTGATAAGTGTGGTGTGGTGCAAGTGTTTACCTTCTCCTCTTGAATGTCAAGTTCAGTCTTGGTTGGAGAGAGATTTAACTCCAGTTTGGCTAGATAAGTGCATCTCTCACAGGTTGTAGTGTTGGGTGGTAGGAGGAGAAGGTTGGCTGTGTACATGAGGCAATTTCTACACTGCCCCAAGATGCCCAGATTCATCAGATAGACAGGAGAGAACATTGGGAGCTGACCATTGGACATGCCTGAATAAAAAACTATTTTCCTCTAGATAAGTGAGGAAAGTGAGTACAAGAGCTGTTTTTCTCTAAGCAAGTGAGGAAAGTAAGTGCAAAAACTGTTTTCCTCTAGGTAATGAGGAAGGTTTAGTGCTATAGTAATTAGTAGCCTATTTAGTGCTTACAACAAGTTCTGAACAAGTGCTGAGCATGAATAAGCAAATGTGAGTGCTAAAACTAAGAATCTGTATCTGCACTAGACTAGTTACAGGAAAGAAAGAAGTGCAAATGCGGGCTTTCAAATCAGAAAGTTAAGAGAGATGGAAAAGACTGCCCAGATAGCCAATAACTACAATTTCTGGGCCAGAACCACTCCTTATGTGGTAGACAGGTTACCTAGTGCTTATCACTCCCACTGACAAGCTAGAAGGCTTCCCTCCAACATAGAAAGGCTTGGAGGGCTCAGAAGCTTACATAGAGTCCTGGATACAGCAAATCTGTATCCGGACTACACTAGTTACAGGAAAGGTAGTAAACAGGCTTACAGTTTTATTTATTTATTTTTTTTTATACAGAAAGGTAGCTAAAACAGCAGTAAAAACAATTCAAATGTAGTGCAAGCTAGCACACTTGAGTATGTAGCAATATTAGACCAAACACAGTTTAAAAAATGCAATTAAATTAAAAATTACTAAAAACAAGTGCAGAAGGAGTGTATTAGGTAGAATGTGGTAAAGAGATGGGACTGGGGGAGTGTCCCAAAGCAAATCTACAGTGGGGCGGGCAACTGCAAAAGCCACCAAATTTAAACAACAAACCAGAGATAGGGTGGGTGGGACAAAACACTTTCAGCAGAGATATGAAAAACCATACAGTGAATCAAAAATAACAGTGCACAACTCTGAATAAAATTAGTCCAGCTTATCAACTCTGGAATTAAGACTGGTCTTTTGTCTCAGGGAGAACACTCTTAATACCACCGGTCAAGCTACTGGCTTTGCCTCTGCTCCTATATATGCTGTACTTAATATCCACTGTAAGACTGCTGCACTACATCTGGTAAGATGTCTATTAGATGCAGTAAACAATGTGCACTGTTGATCAAATGTGCATTGCAGCACAGCTGATCATATCAGAAGTTGCCAGCTATCTCTACCACTTTGCTCTAAATTATTCATTCATGAGAAAGGTATTACTCCAAAGTTTGCTGGGGTTACCACGCATTCATGTTTTTGAAGAGCAGACATGCTTTGCACAAATGAGCACACTAAATCAGAGGTTGAAATGAAATATACCAACTGTCTTATTATGTCATTCAAAGTACTGCTTGGTAAACATATTTTAAATGTTTGATAAAACTGCAGTCCTGTATCCAGAACTTCCTCATATTCTATGAAACACTGAAACACTGAAGGCAATGTAGATGTCCCAGGACTGATCCCTGTGAAACACCGCTGGTTACAGGTCTGCTGTTGAAGGTGGATTCCCCTATTTTGACTATATGGGTTCTAACAGTGAACCAGTTAGTGACCCATCTAATGATATAAGGGTTGATACCTAGCTGGGTGAGTTTGTCAATGATGCCTGAGTGGAGGATAGTGTCAAACACCTTCACTAAGTCTAGATAGGCTGTATGCACAGATTTCCCCTTGTCCAGGGCCTTGGTGACTGACTCGAAGAGGTCCACCAGGTTTAACAGGCATGATCTCCCTTTGGCAAATCCAAACTGAGTAGGGTCAAGTGTTTAGAGATTATCTTTATCTTTGTTGATAAGGGTTATGATGATTCACTCCATGGCCCTGAAGATGAGGCTAGTCAGGCTAATAGGTCTATAGGTCCTGGGGTCAGAGGGAGCTCCACCTTTTTGCAAGGGAATAATGGTGGCCATTTTCCATTCAGCTGGCATGAAGTCAGTGCTTAGACTATGATTAAAATGAGTACCCATTGGTGTTGCTAATTCTTGTTGAAGCCCATGTATGACACAGCCTGGGAAGTTATCTGGTCCCATAGATGCTGTGTTTTTGGCCTTAGAGAGGGTGTTTACAACCTGCTGTTTAGAGATACAAGGTAGGAGACAGGTGGTAAGGATGTCATGGAGTACGTGTGGTGGGGAAGGAGAATGAAGTTTTCACAGAATCTGTCGGCCAACAGGTTAGCTATGTCCACAGGCTCAGTATATGTGGTATCATTAACTACCAGTTTGACACAAATCTGGACATTTCCTTTTAGATTATGGATGTAACTAAAGAAGGGCTTATGGTTGTCCTTAATTAAAGAAGCTAATTTGGATCCACAGTTTGTTTTGGAGGATTTCACAAGAAGTCTTATTCACATCTTTAAGCTGAGGAGGGAGTGTTTCCAGTTTAGGGATCACTCCCTTTTACTCTTAGACAGCAATTTCTTCCTCTTATTGTAAAGCCTGTTAATGGCAGTTGTTCACCAGACAGGTTTGCTCTTCCTTGAGGAGCTTGTTTTGGTCCTGTCAGGTACAGCTGAGTCAATGCAGTTATACAGGTGTTTGTATAAAGCATTGGTGTAGAAAATGGCATAGTTGCCTATTCCATCTGAGAGGAGAGGTGCAGTGAAGCTATTTATACCATCCCGTAAGAGGTTAAAATCTGCTTTTGAGAAGTTTTTTTAGTTTAGTTGCTGCTAGGAGGGGATCAGGTGTGATATTTACTTTGAATGAGACTGATTTGTGGTCAGATCTCACCAGGAAAGACCTCACAGTGGGGGTGCTACAGTGGTCCCCCATATTGGTAAGCACCAGATCCAGGATGTTGGCACCCTTTGTGGGGGTGTCAACCAGCTGGTCCAGGGCATTAGAGTTAACAAAGTTGAGGAACCTTTGGGCAAGTGAGTTTGAGCACAAGTAATTTACCTAGTCAATGGATGGGTAGTTACAGTCGCCCAAAACCATGGTGTTCGGATGCATCTTGGTAGACTCAAGTAGATCCAAATAGGCAGAGTGGGTGTCCTGATTCATGAAGGGGGTCCTGTACCTGGTAATGACTTGAATAGGTATCCTACCAACAGTTAATTGCATCTGAAATATCTCCAGGGGAATCATAGGTTCACAGGTAGGTACTAGGCTATTGGCCCTAGAGCCTATACAAACCTAGCCATAATGATTCCCTGCCTATTGCTTCCCACAAATATTTACTTTCCTGGACCCCTGTCTAGCAGGGCTACTGATGTGATCCCCGGGGTGAATTTCCTATCTCCCATCCAATCAACAATGTTCCTCTTGAAGAGGGCCATTGAGACACTCTGCCTGACATGTATGGGCAGCCTATTCCAGAGTATGGGGAGTCTCTGGGTCAGGAACCTATCCCTCCAGCATGTTCTATTCATCATGATGACAAGGTTAAGATCCCTGGAGCGTGTGGCTCTGAGGGATTGGGATTTCTTTAAGTGTAGCATGTCCAACAAATCTGGGTTTGACTTGGCCTTGTATTTTAGGCAGAGATCACCTCTGAGTAGGTGATATGTGACAGAGTATAGCTGGAATTTCTTTAGATGGTCAGCATAAGGCATCTGCTTTAGGCCTGTGATACTTTTTGTGAGGTATTTATGCGGACTTTCTAGTTGTTGCAGATGTCTTGTGAGGTACATACCAAACAGGGCATTGTATTCTATAATGGGTCTAATGCACGATGAGTACAGAGGGACAATGTCCTCCTTTTTTCTGGATGAAGAGACCTTAGTGATGAGGTGTGCCACGTAGCTGGATTTTCTAACTGTTGTGGATATGTGGTTATCAAAGGTGAGACCACTGTTCACCTGTGTCCCTAGGTCTCTTATTACACTTTTGGTGTTTAGTGTACTGCCATCTATGTGGTAGTTCACAGGTACGTGTTTTTTCCCAAAGGGGACAACTATACATTTTTTGGCATTTAGCTTGAACCCATGGCTTTGGCACCAGGCATCTGTTTTGGTAAGGCCTTTTGTAGTATATCCACATCATTTGGGGATTCAATAATGGCTCCCAGCTTACAGTCATCTGCGAACTTTGTAAGACTCCTTTGTGTTGGCCTGTACTTCAGAGAAGTAGATGCCAAACAAGAGTGGTCCCAGGACAGAACCCTGCAGTACACCAATTGTCATTTGTCTGGAGCTGGATTTGGAGTCGGCTACTTTTACAGTGTGTGTTCTGTCAGTAAGCCAGTTTGCAACCCATCGAGTGGCATAGGGATTAATGCCCACCTTAATAATTTTATCTATGATTCCAGAGTGGAGGATAGTGTTGAAAGCCTTGGCGAGATTCAAGTAGGTTGTGTGAACCACCTTACCCTCATCCACGGCTCTGGAGACTGATTCGAAGAAGTCAATCAGGTTCAGGAGGCAAGATCGTCCCTTTACAAACTCAAACTGGGTGGGGTCCAGTGTTTGAAGGTTGCCAATGTCTTTGTTTATAAGTTCCATGATACTACGTTCCATGGTCTTGCAGATCAGGCTCATCAGACTGATGGGACAGTAGTTCCCGGGATCCAAAGTGGGTCCCCCCTTGTGCAGTGGGATGACTGTAGCTGTGTGCCACTCTGTGGGCATGAAGCTTGAGGTGAGGCTATGATTAAACATGACACATAGGTGAGGTGCCAGTTCATTTTGTAGTTCATGCAGTACACAGCCCGGGATGTCATCTGGTCCCATGGATGCTGTATTCTTGGCTTTGGAGAGTGCGGTTTTTACCTGAGTGGCCGTGATTACTGGAATTTGGCATTCTTTCGGTATTGAGATGGGCCCTTTAGGGGGCGAGAGGGGGTGAAGTTGGCACTGATTCTATCTGCCAGGATATTGGCAATATCCTTGGGATCAGTATATCTAGTGCCATTCTGCTGTAGCTCAGAGCAGATCTGAGTATTGCCATTTAGGTTCTTGACATAGCTATAGAATGCCTTGTGGTTGTCTTTGGAATCTTTTGCAATTTTGTTTTCGTAACTAGCTTTGGAAGATTTTATGAGGGATCTCAGCTTTCTGCTGAGGCTGGTGAGGGGGGGGGGTTTGAATCCTGGGTTCTTCCTCTTTTCTGCATCATTTTCTTCCTTCTGTTGTACAGCTTGTTTATGGCAGGGGACCACCAGATTGGCTTCATTTTTTTAGAGGACAGCATCTTGGTTCTATTTGGCATGGCTCGGTCCATGCACTAGTGAATGTGCTTGTACAGCACCTTAGTGTAGGATTCAGCAGTTGAACTTCCAGTTCCCATCTGTATGGGTGTTATGAAGTTTGTTACTTCTGACTTGAGAAGCATGAAGTTGGCTTTGGAGAATTCTTTTATGGAGGTTTCCTTAAAGGGGGGTGGGGGTGGCATGTAGATGTCAAAGGTGATTAGCTTATGGTCTGATCTGACCAATGAGGGGGTGACCACTGGTGTGGAGCATCGATCTCCCATGTTGTTAATGACCAGATCTAGAATATTGGTACCCCTGGTGGGACTATGACTTAGTTGCTCTAGGGCATTGGAATTTATGAATACCAAGAACTGTTGAGTAAAGGTGATGGTACAGGAGTAGTTTTCCCAGTTAATGGCAGGGTAGTTGAAATCATCCAGTATTAGGGTGTTTGGTTGTGTCTTAATATTTTCCAGTATGTTTCGAAAGGTGTAGTGAGAATCTTAGGGCATGGTGGGGGATATGTAGCAAGCTGCAATTTGTATTGCAGTCTTACCTAGTGTTAGTTGCACCTGGAAAATTTCAGAGGCATTATGTTGGGCAACCAGCCTGGAGGTGTGAATATCCTTGGTGAATATGGACACTCCTCCACCTTTAGTGTTTTGGTCCTGGTTTGGTGGCCGAAAAGTGTGGTATGAGTTGTAGCCTGGTATTGCAGGGGTGCTCTCTGGAGCTTTGAACCAGGTCTCAGTTACTGCACAGATACTGATGTTTTCCATCTTTAGGAGAGCCTCAAGAGAGTGCGTCTTGAGGTTTAGACTTCTAGCATTTAGTAGTATTACCTTCAGATTCATACTGTTTAACCAATTTGGAGGTGTACTTATCTTTAATGAATATTGATACACTGACTCCTTTAGTTTTCACACCTTCTTTTTGTGGCCTGAACATATGGAAGAAGGTGTAACTTGGTATGGCTGGGGTGCTCTCCACAGCCTTGAACCAGATCTCTGTGACTGCACAAATGTCTTTGTCTTCCAAGGTGAGGATGCTTCCAGTGAGTGCAATTTCCTGTTAAGACTCCTGGTGTTTAGCAACATAACCTTGAGGTTATTTTGAGATGGAGTTTTTATGTCAGGAATTTTGTCCTTGAGATATTGCCTAAAAAAAAAGCACTATGGAGGTGGCAAGAGCCTTAGCCAGTAGCCGAAACCCCAAAGTTGACAGATGAAGACCATCTCTGGCAAAGCATCGAGGTCTATCGATCATGTTATCCCAGGCTGACAAATACTGGTTCCCTTTGGAATGACACCAGAAACTACACCAGTTATTGAAGTCAGTCATTTTCTATTTGTATTGAGGCATCATCCTAGGTGAAGGTAAAATGCTGCTTAAGTCTAGGGACATACCTAACTGAGACACATAGTCCAAGAGCTCAGTCATACCTCTCTTCATTTAGTTCAGAGAGGTAAGTCTCAAGTCGTTCATACCAACACAGACTATGACAGGGTCATAACAGTACCTGTTATTGAGAGACTTGAGTGCATGTGTGATATGGCATATCCTGGCACTTGACAGACAGCTGTTCATGACCTTTTCCTTATCCAGCCTGTTGAGAGGGACATCTGTGTATCTCACAATGGAATCACCTGTGACTAATATATTTGGTTTTGTGTTTTGCCTTAAGGCCTTGACAGGTGAGCTATTATGTGTATTATGTTCTGCAGAGGAAGTATTATGTGTAGTGTTTTTAGGTATGTTTCTGATGAGGACCTCTGCATATGTAGGTTTGTGTGATGTGGGTTTGGGTGGAGTAGGAGGTGAGGTGTGCATGCTGACAACCTGCTCATTGTCATATGTACTGACTGGTCTGTGAGTGAGCATGGAATCAAGGTCCTTAATATAGTTGCATCTCTCACATGTTGAGTTTGTGTGGACTAGGAGTAGAGGGTTGTTGGTGATCATGAGGCAGTTGTTACACTGCTTCAGGATGCCCATGTCAACCAAGTTGGCTGGAGAAACTGTGGGAAATTGTCTGTCCATAGTGTTAGGTAAATTTATATGGTCAGGAAAAGAGGGCATACATAGGAATGGCTAGTGGTGAGACGTGTGTTGGTACCTCTGAGACTAGGCTTAGTGTTCCACTTGACAGTAGAGCATGGCTGCAAAACCCCCCTGGAGAACCACAAGCAAAGTGCTAAGGGAAAATTTAACAAGCAAAACGTTTGTGTCTATAACCGCCAATGGTAACCACTGCTATGCGGCAGTGCCTGATGGTGCACTACATGCAAACAAGCACAAACACGGGCCTTAACTCATTCACTCCACTGGAGCTCAGGAAATTTGCACTGTGACTTCCAATGGGTGGAGCCTAAGACTTTTGAAAGAATCAGGTTATGTCCTCACATTTCAAATAAAAGTTTCTTACCTCTGAAACCACAGAGGTTACTAAAGAAGTATAAATGGCAACATCTTCAGCACAAACTATTTTTATAGTAATAGTATTCTTTAGGTTTTAGGTCTTAAACCGAGTTTTATAAGTCACAGTAAACTTAATAACTATTAAATTTGTAATATTTTGTAAACAACTTTCAGTATCCCAGCAACCACTCAAGTTACACACATACTGTCAGCAGCATTTTATTCATTTAGCTGACAGCTTTCATATGATGCTAAGGAGTTCTGCCTGTGTTACTTGGTTGTTGAGATATTTAGAAAAATGGGAAAATTATATCTATGTAAATTAATATAATAAAAACAACAGTTAATATCTATTTATCTGCTCTAGGCAGAGGTCAAATATTAATGCAGTTGTGTTTGCCACTGTGTAAGCTTTAAGATGAAATCTTTGAAACCCTTGTACATAGCATGTTTTTGGAATTATTGATGCAAATATGAAGAAGCAGTATTTTGATGCCTAGGGGAGTCAGTAGAATTTAACTGCAAACGCACCTGGAGGCATCACTTGGATGTAACGAGTTAAATATAGCAAGAAATAACTCTTTTAACTCAAACTAGATGATAAGGATGCTCTCTCTCTCTCTCTCTCTGAGGTCTAGGCCAATAACCCTTGATTAGATGGGACCCAGACAGCACTCACCTCCCACAAGGGTGTAGAAGGGTCTTCACCAACAAAGATGACTTGAATCTAATTCTCAGAAGTTACAAAACAGCCCAGAAACAGCAAATCTACAACTGGACTATACTGCAGATGAACTAGTACAGTATACAGTTAAATGTGACAAAAAACTTCTGACAATTCAAACAGAAAGTAGAATGCAAATACAAATTAAAAGTGCAATATAAGAGCAAAAGCTAATCAGCACTTTCCTGTGGTAACCACCTCTGGTCTCACACACACACACACACACACACACACACACACACACACACACACACACACACACACACACACACACACACACCCAAGCATACCAACTATACGGCCTTCATGTTTCATGAAGGCAGTTGACCTCATCTGCAAAGGGATTAATGTGAAACTTTAATGTCTGGCATTATTGACTTACTATAATGGTCTGTGATTTATGAGGGACAGGGCAGGAATAAGAGGCAAAATCAGGAACATTCTGTAAAATTATGGACAGTTAAGGGGGTGGGGCATGTCCATGTTGGGTGGGGGGGTGACATACCTCTAAAAGGCCATGCTGAAACCTTCTGGACAAAACCAAGAGACACACTCAGCAACACCATATAACAATGTTAATTATTACTCTGACTAACTTAAGAAGTTATTAAAGCTACAGGTCTGGCATTACAATTCACTTTCTGAAGATTAAGAAGAATGAAACTTTAATGTCTGGTGTTACTGACTGACTGTAACGATCTGTGGTTTATGAGGGGCAAGGAAAGAATGACAGAATACATCAAGGGCATTCTGTAAACTAATGAACAGGTACGAGGTATGTCTATGTGTATGTCTGTGTCTGTGTGTGTGTATGCCTGAATGTGTGCATTTGTGTGGCAGAAAGAATGAGAGGGTGCCTGTGCCAAAGTGATGCATGGGTGACCAGAGGTGATTAACACAGGAAAGTGCTGATTAGCACTAGTAGTAAAGCTATGCAATTTACAGATATGTAGATTAGATGATAATAAGATCTGTACTCATTATGGCTAATTTGTATCTGAACTATATTTTCCAAGATTGTGGAAACAATCCCTTTTAGCCTCAGCTCTTAGCGATCATTGTGGAATTCTTTATGATTCCCAAGGGTTGCCTTTACTGTCCATTCAGATATGCACCCTATTTATTGGACAAATCCATACAGGGTTTTATCTAGTAATATAAGTGCAGAATTTAATTTTACTGCTTATCACAACTGAGTCTGCAAAAATACTAATTGATGCTCTTAGCCCTGTTCAAACCTATATGGCTTAGATCAGCTGACACTTGTAACCAGAACTGCTCAGGTAAAGAAGCCACAAAAGACTCAATATTTTCCTCCACTGCAAGTCATTTTAAAACAGTTGAAACTATGCCTGATTCTACCAGTGATCATATGCCAACAAAAATCTAGCAAAATCAGACATTTGATTCAAAACCATTGTCTCCATTGCTTCATACTCCCTTCTCTAGATAATTGCTCCTGTTAATGTTCCTTTTGTTGGACAATGCTTCCTTCCCTGGACATGCTGTGTCATACTTCAGGACAACCCCTTGTATCAATAACTGTCTGCTTGTTACCCACTTAAAAAACAAGGTGCATGCTCAATTAAACCGTTGGGTGACATTAGATTGAAGAAGTGCCCTGACAGAAGGCACCTATGCATATATAATTGAAAATCTAAAACTATTTTGCCATTTTAGATTTTCAGAGCTGAAAAGGATTACTGTAAAACTATTTTGTTTTGGTTTATGCAGTGTTATTTCCTTAGCCTATAGCAGCATTCTTCCTCTAAACTTGTGTCTGCATACACTTGAAAAATAATTGTGTGGTTTGCCAAATGCATCTAACCCATACCTCTTAACTTCTTACAGCAAAAAATCTGGACAAAGCCTAACATGATGGGGGTCATATAGGGACAGATTTTAAATATTGCTTTTACAAACTTAGAAAGTTGATAGAATAATAGGTTTTGCATTAGCATGAATTTTCTGAATGATGTGGAGTCTTACTCAAATGTTTGTCATTATTTATTTACTTCAATCCTCAGGTGTTTGCCAGAAAGGTACAGATTTTACGAGGAATACATCAAAAATATGAGGCAAAAATCTGGACATTCTGCAAAAATCTGTACAGTTGAGAGGTATGAACCCACTGCCTTTCTAATAGCAGATAACAGAGCTAATACATTTGCAAACTTTTTTTTTTCCTTGAAAGCCTTAAAATACTCTTTTACTTCTTAAAAGACATATGCAGCTATGCATTCATATAAAATACCGTCATTTGTTTGCCCATTATCTCCATAACTGACAAAAGTAGCATAAAATATAAAAGCACTGTTTCATGTGCATCTGATGCCCTACAATGTTAACCACAATGCTTGTAGTTCCTTTTTTTTTTGTAAATAAGCAGACTGACATATGACATGTCACTCTGTGTCAATATGCAGATGTTCTTGAGCATCGTTATTAGCCAACACAGCACCTGTACAACTGCAACTCTGAGCTGCGGAAATTATATAATTTCTACAATGCTACCAAATTTAAGTGCATGTAATTAACTCCTTGGGCCAATATACCTGATAAAACTTAATTGCTAAAGATTGTCATGACCAAATCATATTCCACTTCAGGTAGTGAACATTATAAAAGAATTGGGAATGACCCTGTATCACAGTCTGAGAATGTTACATCCATATTTGGAACTCCATAGCTTAAAAAATCAAAATCCATGGCATAATATATACAAGTGTAGCAAACAATCCTGAAATGCAACATCATGAATGGGAGAAAACACCCAAAATTAACCTACTTAAACTTACATTCCCTGAAGTTTACCTGAAAAACACAAAACCCAAACAAAACTGTTCATAAAAGAAAACCTAATCTAATTTTTTTGATCAGTAAGCTGTGAGCCTTCTGTCCAGTCTCTTCAGAAATTAATCCTGCTGTATAACTGTATATACTGTTGATGGATGTTGTGCATGCAGGATTTTTGAAGTCCAAAGAGCAATGGATTTAATGACTTTTATTACACTTTGAATTCCGCAGAGTGCCACTGTAGACAGTGTTCTGCACCTGCACATCTCTGTGTCACAGGTTTCCTATTTTTTTTTTTTGCCCTATGCACAGTAACCTCCAGGCATGATACTTCCATGTAACACTCACTAGGTCTCTGAGGCAGGGGATGAGAGTAACTTCCCAAAGTGCTCCCATTAGATAATGCAATAATGGTGTATGTTTTAATGCATACTTTATTGTTATAAATGATAATGCTCTTATTGCTGGTTTTATGTTGATTTACATACTTTACGATATAAAATGCAATAAGGTAGACAAAAGAAACAGGCTTTGTCAAAGCAAAAGCCAATGCTGATCTACATGAGCATTAAACTTACATAAAGTATTTTCTATTTTTTTTGTCTGCAATGACATGATCAAAGATTTAATGTTCATGTCAGACCACTTCTTTTTCCGGATAAAGAAACACAAGCTTATAAATGCTAAAATTTATGACAGCAGGTCTTGCTATCAAGTTATTAGATTTCAGCTGTTAGATACCCATTTAGAAAGCGTGATTATTACAAAGCCTAAATGAATTCTATATTGATAATAATTACCCTTCTTATCCACTACAGAGTATTTCTATGCGGCACTTAAAAGTTGCCTAGTAACGAATTCATACACTTCTGTGACTTAAACTGAAAATCATCAGTGCTGCTAATATTTTCTTCAGAACCTGCATTTAGTACTTTAGACAAGAATTTTCTCTTTATTGTGTAGCACACTTAGGTTCCTAATTTATACTGTTAATAATTTATGGAGAAAAAGCCATCTCAAATTCTGAACTTTGCAAATGCTCATAAATTCACTTGGTCTTCCTATATCTAGCATATGATATGGATTTTTTGTAGTACCAAAATAAGTAACTTTGAGTTTGGTGTAAGTCACGATGCAAGCATTTTGTTATTCTAGGAAGATCATCTGTAACAGCAAAACAGTAATGAAAATCCAGGAATCAGTTCACAAGAATTACCTTCAATGAGGAAGGCTTTAGTGACTGAGGATTCAATTTCTATGGGCCGTCCTCTGTGTGTGACCCTTAGATACCATGGATCAGGTCATTAGTCTGCAGTAATGACTTCCCAAGAATGCATTGTATACTGAAATAGGCTGTAATCAGCAAAATATTCTAGCTGAAACTTATGAATTTATGTAGACTTTCAATCTCCAGAAATCTGTCATTTGGGGTTAGTAACTGTAGACTTTCTGAGCTATGATGGTGTACTGCAAAACTACTGATTAGTAATGGGATGGCGTTCTATCCAAATTTAATATTGAGGGGATTCTGTTCATATGATGAAGTTAAGGCTGCTGCCACTTAACCTTGTACAGCATATAGAACCTTATGGCAGGTGGAGAATGTTGCAGTCTTCAGTCCCTGTGGGACTGCTCTGCAGGAGTTAAGAGTTACGAGTTACTTATGAGCTTCACATTGTAAGGTTATGTTTTACTTCACCATTAACTGAGTCATCTAAGGCTTGATCTAGCCAAATGAATAGAACTTCCTTAAACTTTTTATGCATGGTGACCACAACTCCATGCAGCTTTGCTAGTGTAAAGCTGTAAAGTCTAGAGTGATAGGCTGTAATAAACACAGCTAGGTATGTTTAGTTGTGCTGTTCAGGTATTCTGACCACGACTAAAAATATGCATCTCATTTGAGTGCAAACAATACAGGGTAACAAGATGGTCTTGGAATTAGCAGAGGCTGTAGTCTGAAGAACTTTAGGAAAGGAAAGGGTGATATTTGATGATAATTATCACTTTAAGAGATGATGCCATCTTTATGGAAGGGGGGGGGGTGTTGAAAACAGCATAATTTTATAACTACAGAAGTTCTCCAGTATATAAAGAGAGAGACACTGAGGTTGTTAATTTGTGAAGCAAAGATTGAAGAGCTACCTGCTTTTTATTAATCAGAAAACATCCTATCCATGCAAGACCTGACATGGGAGAGAAGACTGAAGTAGATTGCTTGTGATATGGAGGAATGCAATGGAAAGGAGAGTAAAGCTAGCACAGTAGGCAGTGTTTAGGAAGCCAATTTAGAGATAATCAAGGCAGCACGGCATGGAAACTGATAAAAGTTACGAAAGATTTCAGCAAGCATAGCATGTTTAGACAAAGGTGAGCTTTGGAGAGACAAGATTTTGAGTCTGTTTGGAATTTCTTCTTAAGGTCAAGTTCATTTTTCTTGAACAATTCTCTTAGGTTTCCAAAAAATTGCCAACTGTTTGTTTCCTCAGTGTACTATTTGTATGCCTTGAGTATTAGAGTTTGCGTGTATCTGTGCCTCATTAGTACTTTCAATACATGGGTAATGCAGTGAGACAGTCCTCAGTGTTACTCTCTTGATACGTATTTCAAAGCTTTGCACCTGCAGAATATTAAGAAGTAAGTAGTAGTACAGATGATATTATTTTGTTGTGTACTGCATTATTTGAGTTGGTTAAAATTCAGTAATAGCAGACTCTTGGAAATGTGATTTTATACTCTAGATAAAAGTCAGATGGATGAAATTCATATGCTTGGAGATTTTATTCATTTTGTAACAATGGATATTATAAGTTGGCAGCAGTTAGTGTGTAAAGGAACAAGTACTTTGTGCTTGTGTTCTTAGCAGGCTGGTATGTAAGTACCCAGTCCAGTATGGTACCTTTTCCATTAGTGGGATACAATTTATTAGTAATGTCAATAATCTGGGTTAAATTGTAGTTGCTGAAGTTGATAATAAGTATAATAGTTTGGTGCATTATTGCAAGTCGTAAGTTACAATCTTACAAGACCTATGGCTCAGAAATTCCTTAGATGGATAAAATATTTTCTTGGCTGTTTTCAAACAATCTGTTTATGGTTCTGGATGTGCTGTATACCAAATCAACATTTTAATCTTTTAAGGTCTCCTCTGATATATTTTCAAAAGACAGGTCTAATATATATCTATCTATCTATCTATCTATCTATCTATCTATCTATCTATCTATCTATCTATCTATATATCTATCCATCTATCTATCTATTCATCTTTTGAAATTAATCTAAACTTCAGTAAAATGACAGTAAAAACATCATTTGCAAAAGGTTGAAAAAAGATTGACACCCTAACATGCATGCTGTGAGGCACAGCATTCTCAAGCAAGTCCTTCCCTGCACACCCACACTCCCTGCTAAATAAATGTATTAACTCTGAGATCACTTAATCCTTAGGATGGGGTATATTCCACAATTCAGAGTTTGTTGTTCTTACAGACCTGTAGATCATCTGTTTTGTCTATCAAAGTATGTTGACAAAACAGATGTCAACATTTGTGAACTTAGATTTCAAAAAGTGCTCATCTATCTATCTATCTATCTATCTATCTATCTATCTATCTATCTATCTATTAGTCTATCTATCTATTTATCTAAATGTATTTAATTTGTTCACTGTAGAAGCGCACTGATTCTTTTGGAATAATTATATCACAGCCTGGGTGATAAAATCACAAAAGCACAGTGTTCATAAAGAGACAAAAATACAAGTTATTTATAGGTTCATAGGTGACTACTAGGATAACTGCTACTGGGTCCTTTTTAAGCCAAGCCATGCAACCCATCTCTCTGACAGGTTCTGGCCCCTTGGTAATGTAGGCAGGGGCTTAGGAGGTGAAATATTTATGAGAACGATTCCAGGAAATGAGCCATTTATAGGCTGCCTATGTTCACTGGAGTCATAGGTACCAAATCCAGGGTGAATTTCCAATTCACAATCCAGTAGTCCAAGTTACACTTGAATTGGGTTAGGGGTGAACTCTGCTTCACTTGGGTGGAGAGCCTGTTCCAGAACAGGGGCAGTCTTTGGAATACATACCTGTCTGTCCAGCATGTCCTATTTTTTTTAGCACAGGCAATAGTTAAGTCTTTAGAACTGGCAATTCTAGTGCTGTTTGTTTTGTGGATATGCAGAAGGTCCATCATAGTGAGGCCCAATGATGCCTTATATGCCAGACATAAATTTCCTCTCAGTAGCCTGTAGGAGACAGAATACAGGGCTAGGGCTTTGAGGAGGCCTGTAGAGGACATGCTATTTATACCCTGTATTCTTTCAGTGAGAAACCTCTGTGGACATTCCACTTGTTAGATGTGCCTGATTAGGCACATACCACTTCTCTTTTCAGGACTGCAAGCCAGGCCATAGAACTATCATAGGGCTTTATTTTAGCCATGATATACATGGCATGCAGAGAATATCCAAAATAAGCATGTTAAATACGAAAAGAGGTACAGATGGCATTCATCTTAAAACGTTATGTACAAAATGGAAACAAATGGCATACCTAAATGTGGAGCAATTCCCGCCAGAAAACAGAGACATACAGCAGTTTTTATGTACAAGTAAGTATGGACTAAGACAAAAAAAGATATTGAGAGGAGAAGAAAGAAAAAAAGTGTGTCCTTTTATAACTGAGACAATTGAAAAAGTGGGTGAGAATGGACAAATGGAGAAGTATATATTTTATTTTGGTTTGGGTAGTGTCCTTCCTGAGAGCAATAACATTCCATTTGAGACTAGCAAATTTTTGAGCTGTGGTGTAAAATTTTTCATGGGAGAGGCTTTTTTTAGATAGGTAGGAGTGAGAATGGAGAAATCATGATTGGAGTAGTGTAGTTTAGTAGAACATGTCATCAGATTGGCGATCAGTTGCAAGAGACACTTGAAGTTGTATGAGGAGGTTTTTGGTAAAATGTTTCGGGGGACAAGATTTTGAAAATCAATGAGCCCCCTATTTGTCAGCAATATTTTACTAATACTCAGTCAGTTTTAGCATAATCAGTTTAAAAACAAATGGCAAGAAGAGAATAATCAATAGTTTTTATGCTCCTGGGGAAAGAGTCAGCTAGCTTTTCTCTTTTCAGGACTGTCAGCCGGGCCACAGAACTATTATAAGACTTTATGTTAGCCATGATACCAAAATACTGATTATAGCTAGTCAGAGATCTATACTTTGGGCACATCTCTGTTATGTAAGACCCTCCAGACATTAGCTGTAGAAGTTTTAGACAATTACAGTACATGCGGTCTAGGTATGTTAGGAAATACAGAAAAGCAGGTACATCAGGGTCAATTTCTTTACCCTGACTAAGTGGAAGTGCATAGGCCTACATAATTGTTGTGTAAATAAGAGATGTGAAGGTGCAGAAAACTCTACATATATCCTGATGAGAATTAAGAATGGGTAAATTATGTAAGAATTCCACTAAGTGGGCAGAGATGTGGTTACAGTATGGCTGTGGATAACAAACTGGACATAATAGTACTGATATTATACAATGGTGTAGAGTTTGGCTTGGAAAGATTATGTTCACTGGCAGTGAGAGGCAGCAGTAGTGCAAATATAAATAAAGTGACCATAGTGAAACATGAAGGAAATGAGTATTCCATAGTAGAATGTTAGAAGCAGTTGTTGTATGAGGATATTGAAGAGGTGTCAAAAACAGAGTGGAAGAAAATCATGTCATAGGATCATAGAATCATAGGATCATAGGAAGTTACTAGGATATTGGCTCTGAAGCCTTTATAAGCCTAGCTAAGAGTTTAGGCCATGTTTAGACAAGTCAGCACCCAAAGCCCCTGTCTGGCAGGGACACAGGTGGAATCCCGAGTCTGTATTAAAATCTCAAAGAAGTGTTACATCGAATGCCTCTTCATCGATACATAAAGACCGAAGTCTGAAAATAGCAAAGGCTCAGGCCAGTGATTTTTTTCCAGGGAAAAAAATCGCTTGGCCTGAGCCAAAGCATTGCCCTTTACTCCACTGTACTGCAATCTCGGAGTTGGTATATTTAGTTAGGGGAGTGGGGAGCACAGCCCCCCCATGTTGGGAGGTGTGTGTGGGGGGCAAAGCCCCCCACTTAGTTATGTTTTAAATAGTGTGTGTGTGTGTGTGTGTGTGTGTGTGTGTGTGTGTGTGTGTGTGTGTGTTTGATACTAACAATTTCTTTCTCAGGGAAAGCAATCGCTAACTTAACCATTCACAGTTTTGTATGTTCGGTATTTATGTGTCGCTGATATAATGCCTCGTCGTGATTTTAATATAGACCTAGAATCCCAGGGGTGTATTTTCTGTTTCTGTTTCCCATCCAGTTATCCAGGTTGCACTTAAAAAGGGATAATGAGGTACCCTGCTTGATTTGGAGAGGGAGTCTATTCCATAGATGAGGGAGTCTCTGGGATACAAATCTGTTCCACCAAGTCCTACTGATGTCACAGACCAGGTTGAGATCACACGTGCTGGTTACTCGAGTTGAGCTTGACATGTGGATATGCAGCAGTCCCATCAAGGCGGGGTCTGAGATTGCTTTGTATGCCAGACAGAGGTCACCTCTGAGGAGTCTCAATGAAACTGAGTAGAGGGACAGGGTTTTTAGCCTATCTGTGTAGAGTAGATGTTTGAGGCCCTAGATTCTGGTCTCTCCAGCTGTTGCATGCGCTTTGTGAGGTACATGTCAAAGGAGAAGGTGTACTCATTAAATGGCCTTATAAGGAAGAGTACAAGGATGTTATGACCTCCATGTCCCTGGATGAGATACCCTTACTTATGAGGTGGGCCATGTAAAGAACTTTCAGTACAACAGAAGCAACATGGTGGTCAAAAGTCAGGTTGCTATCAACCTGGGGGCCCAAATCCCTCAACCTGGGTGCCCAAATGTCAGAAAGGTTTAGCTTATTGAGAGACAACACAAGGGTAGTTTGGCTGTAGATGGGATTACATCTGGCCATGGACAGCAGATAGAGCCAATCATCCAGTGTTGAAATGTAAAGCAAAATAGGAATACTGGATCAAGCAGCTAAACAAGTGCTGGAAAGTCCTCTGTTAACAACTCTAAAGGGAAAAGATACGTATGGAGATACAGAAAGAGAGAGAGAGAGAGAGCAATGGAAAAACACAGAATGGGGTGAATTGGTGTTGAGGAAACCTGAAGTATCTTGAAGTGAAGAAGTGTGTGTGTGTGTGTGTGTGTGTGTGTGTGTGTGTGTGTGTGTGTGTGTGTGTGTGTGTGTGTGTGTGTGCACCTTGCCCGTATGTATATACTGTGGTATAGTGACTGCTGTGCATGGAAAGTACACTGCTCATTGTGTGGTGTTATGTCTACTAGTATTGTCTTTAACAGAGGGTGTATCAAGAGAGAAAATATAAAGCAGACAGGCTAAGTAGAATGAGGTAAAGCTCTATAGCAATCATTGAGGAGCAGGTGCATCCTGAAGTATATAATGGCCAATACTTAAGGAAGAGATCTGATTCATGACCTCTATGTCTAGACAGGTTTACCCAGAGTCTTCATGAAGTTCCACGTAAAGAAAGAATGCAGAGTTAAGAAGAGGCTGAGAAGTGTCTCTGGCTGGATAACTTTGAAATAGAGAAGAACTAAGTCTCTACTCTGCACAAGAGTTTTGAACTTAAAGTACTGCCAGCCTACTGAAAAGGAAAGCTGCTGGAGTTTATTGTAGTGCAGAGGCATAGAGGTTTAAGGCTAATGGTCTCAAATACCCTTGTGAACTATCTACTGAAAAAAGGACTGTTTGACTAACAACTGTTTTATCCTTGGCCTAAAGACAAGAGGCAAGCTAAGTGTTTGCTTCAAACTTCATTTTATGTTGACTGAAGCACAAGTTTACTTTGCTGTGGTAAAAGAAAATAAAAACATGTATGCTGATGCATACACACACACATACATACACACATATATATATATATATATATATATATATATATATATATATATATATGTTGTCAAGAATCTCAATGGCAAAACTCAGATCTGCTCTGAGTTACAACACAATGGCACTAAATATACAGACCCAACTGCTCATCTTGGCAGATAGGTTCTGTGCTAACTTTACCCCCCTCTCACCCCCTAAAGAGCCCATCTCTATACTGGAAGAATGCAAAGTTCATGTAATCACGGCTGCACAGGTAAAAAACACACTCTCCAAAGCCAAGAACACAGCATCCATGGGACCAGACAACATCCCAGGCTGCATTCTACATGAACTATAGAATGAACTGGCACTCCACCTAAGTACCATGTTCAGTCATAGCCTCACATCAGGCTTTGTGCCTGCTGAATGGCGCACTGCGATGGTTATCCCACTCCACAAGGGGGGAGCCACCACGGACCCCAGGAACTACTGCCCCATTAGCCTGATTAGCCTGGTCTGCAAGGCCATGGAACGTATCATCATGGAACTTATAAACAAAGATATTGGTAATCTCCAAACTCTGGACCCTACCCAGTTCGGGTTTGTAAAAGGCAGATCATGTCTCCTAAACCTGATAGGCTTCTTTGAAGCAGTCACCAAAGCCATAAATGAGGGTAAGGTGGTTCACACAGCTTATCTAGATCTTGCCAAGGTTTGCAACACCATCCCCCACTCTGGAATTATAGATAAACTCACTAAACTAGGTATAAATCCCTATGTCAGAAGATGGGCTGCCAACTGGCTCACTGACAGATCCCACACTGTGAAAGTAGCAGACTCCAAATCCGACTTCAGACCAGTGACAAGTGGAGTACCACAGGGTTCAGTCCTGGGTCCTCTCCTGTTTGGTATCTACTTCTCTGAAGTACAGGCTAACACAGAAGGTCTTTGGCTAATGAAGTTCGCAGATGACTGAAAACTAGGAGCCATAATCGAAACTCCTAATGATGTGGACATCCTACAAAAGGGCCTCACTGAGACAGATGCCTGGTGTCAAAGCCATGGCCTCAAGCTCACTGCCAAAAAGTGCATTGTCATCCCCTTTGGTAAAATCTCTGTACCCGTGAACTACAACATAGTTAACACCGAAAATGTGATGAGACCTTGGGACATAGGTGGACAGTATTCTCTCCTTTGATAATCACATCGCCACAATAGTCAGGAAATCCTTCTATGTGGCACTCCTCATCACAAAAGGTTTCTCATCCAGAAAAAAAGAGGTCATTGTTCCCCTCTACTCATCACTCATTAGACCCATTATAGAGGACAGCACCCCTTTTGGTATGTACCTCACAAGACATCTACAACAACTGGAAAGGCTGCAGAAATACCTCACAAAGAGGATTACCGGCCTCAAACAGATGCCCTACGCAGACCATCTCAAAAACTCCAGATTTACTCCGTCGCATATCGCCTACTCAGAGGTGATCTCTGCCTAACATACAAAGCTATGTCAAACCCAGAGATGTTGGACATGCTCCACTTAAAGAAACCCCAATCCCTCCGAGCTACAAGCTCTAGGGGCCTAAACCTTGTCACCACAATAAACAGAACATGCCGGAGGGATAGATTCCTGTCCCAGACACTTCCCATACTCTGGAAACTACCTATCTATATCAAACAAAGCTCCTCATTAGCACTCTTCAAGACAAATCTTGATGACTGGATGGGAAATAGGAAATTCACTCTGGGGATCACCTCTGTGGCTCTGCTCGACAGTGGCACAGGAAAATAATTTTCTTGGGTGGCAAAAACCAGGGTACCTTTTTGGCTGGGCCAGATGTAATCCCGTCTATACATATATATATATATATATATATATATATATATATATATATATATATACGGATCTATTTCACTTTGCTGAGTTTCAACTACATTAAACTGTAACTTGTCAAAGCAAAGCCGTAGAAAACACAATGAAGCTCTTGATCTCACAACTGAGAAGTGATTGCTAACAGGGTGTCTTGTTTGTGTGTGTGTCCCAGTGCTCCCTTCTCAGAGTTGCTAGATTGCATTTGATGGTTTCAGTTCATCGAGTTACAAGTTTGTTATACACACACAGATGTGTGTGTGTGTGTGTGTACATACATACATATATATATATATATATATATATATATATATATATATATATATGTGATCCTACTTAGAAAACTCAAAAGCAGCTAACGTCAACAATCAGATGATTGACCCCACTTCAATGATTGCACATTACTGCAAATGTGCGTTAAAAAGCAAACTAACAAAAAAAAGCTTTCTCCTTCTTTTTGTAGGGGTCAAACATACCCACTCACCTTGGGTATTCAGAAAAACTATGCATGCAATTGCAGCCAGTCTTCCTCTGTTTAGCGTGTGTGTGTGTGTGTGTGTGTGTGTGTATGTGACAAGCCCATTAAGACTGCATTGTTATGGAAATCAGAGTGAGGAGGTGAGCCTATTAAATATGCTGCTCACAGCTGCAGCAAGATCTGTTTGAGCAGTACGTAGTACTGACACACAGCCACAGGATAAAATGAGCAGTAATAACTCTTGTCCATTGTGCATGTGATGCTTGGCATGATCCCATCTACACGGTAGTGGCAAGAAGAAGGAGAAGTGATCTGGAAACCTTAAAGGGCCATGAATCAGGTGTTTTCATCTATTCTTTGACCATATTAAAAGGTGGAAATAGGAAAAATGGAAAATGATGAAAAGGGAAAACAAGCAGAGGATGAAAAGCTAAGGAATGAACAGGATGGAGGTGGGGAATATGTTTTTTTTTCATATATGAATAGTGGGAAGCTAATTTCCTGTCTGTGATCTCCCCACCATGTCTACTAGCTGCTGATGAGAGACAAAGCTGTAACCTCCACTGGCACTGATACCACAGTACAAGCAGCTGGTACACGGCTACCTGTACTGCGTGATGTAGATAGGACAGGAGGTGTGGAGGTAATTGTGCCAGGTTGGGACCCAGACGTTGTGGGTGTTTTTGGCATTGGTGCTGCTGTTGCCACCTGTGGGAGATGAAAGGCCTTGCCTGAGTGATGGGTGCAAATCGAGATGCTGGCACATATAATAGTAAAATAAATGGTGAGAAACAAAATAATAAACCAAATAAATAGATGTAATAGAAAGGTCTGTGACAAAGAGAGTGGGGGAGGAGAGGCATACAGATACAATGAAAAAATGAAGCTGATATATATTTTTACTATGATGATGTTACAGGTACTACACTAGATGAAACAACAAGCACACATCAATTCAATAAGGCTACTTGCATATACAACTGAATTGATGGTTTTGGACCCACAACCATCATCATGTGCATTCTGAAAGGGAAAGCCTTATTGTGTTGTACTACTTGGACAACCCAAATTAAATTAGTTGTCCATTACACAGTAATGAGATGTTTGAGACAAATGCACATATACATAGAAAAAAGCTGTTCAGGCATCCATTCCCCACATCTTATGATCAAAGGAACTGCAAACACTCTTCACAAATGGCCAAAGATGGTACACAGGCAAGTATTAGAATCAAACCCAGACACAGATGAAACAACAAGCACACATCAATTCAATAAGGCTACTTGCATATACAACTGAATTGGTGGTTTTGGACCCACAACCATCATCATGTGCATTCTGAAAGGGAAAGCCTTATTGTGTTGAACTACTTGGACAACCCAAATTAAATTAGTTGTCCACTACACAGTAATGAGACGTTTGAGACAAATATACATATACATAGAAAAAAGATGTTCAGGCATCCATTCCCCACGTCTTATGATCAAAGGAACTACAAACACACTTCACAAATGGCCAAAGATGGTACACAGGCAAGTATTAGAATCAAACCCATACACGTTATCACACATAATCTACCAGGTATAGTTTTAACTTGTTGAACTACATTTACAATATGAGTGAAGGCTACAGTCAAATGGACAATATCATCAGACCAAGTATATTGACAAAGAGGGTCTGTGAGGCAAATTTCCACAAAGAAAACATGTAACTCAAACTCATACATATTTATCCCTTCTAATGTTATAGGTACTATAATGAAACAGACACCTCAAATTATGAATTATATCACAATGCAGATGGGAAGGGAGACATAAACCCACAAGCATCACCACCATGTGAAAGCAAAGCCTTAAAGCCTTGAGCCACTTCTCCAATTATATGCACTCATGCATGTGCACAGATGGTAACACCATCCTACAATCATACTACTACCTTTTAACAGTGGAAGTTAGCACAGAAGTGGCTGTAATGTATAAAATAACTATAATATTTGAATAGTTTGTTAACATTAAAACCTGTACAGTATAACACAAGTGAACTCACTCTGGTGCCCTCGTATGTGCTCCATTCTACTCCTGTGCAGCTACCTATTCTCTACAATATCTTCGGAGATTATGGAGACAAAAGAAGCTCTGTGTAAAATATGTAGATAGCATGCACTGGCAGGTTGTATGTGTAGGTAGCATAAGTTGTATGTATCTTGTATTGGTGGTGCACACTCTCTAACCACACCCTCCCACCAGTTAGGAGGTTCGGATGTTGACACCCCATGTCACTATAATGGTATAGTGGTGATGGCACTGCTTCCCTGTCCATGGGATGGCAGTGACATGGGTGACTGCCTGGGCCAAACTATTCCAGACCTCAATGTTATACTGAGGTCCCTCAAAGCCCTCTTACAAGATTTTCTGGCTGTATTCTTTATGCAAGAAGTAGAGAAATATTTTACTCTTCTCCACACACCATCTTTGTGCTTTTCTCCTTCTTCAGCCATGATATCTTACCTAGAGGAAGCAGAGCAAAATGGCAGGTGCTTCATGCCCATACTCATTCTCAAATGTGCCATCTGGCTTGCAATGACACGGACCTCAACTGCACAGCAGTGGGCCAGGATAAAACATGTACTATACTGTATTGCAATGGTTCACAATGGCACTTTAAGTTATGTAACATGCCAGTTTTTTATCCATTTATATGCTGTTAAGAAAGCAGGCAATACCGCAACTCCATTTCTATCAGATTATATGTGGAATTACAAATCTTCCCCAAGAGGCAGGCGCAGTGTTGCCCAGAGGTAGCCAGGCACGTGCATGGCCCCAAATAGAATTAAACACTGTGTTTAGCAAGTTATCTCATTGCACCAATTGTGCAATTCAAAAACAATAATGATTTGGGCTCTAATTTGCATAATTACTCTGCCCTGGCAGCTGAAATGTGTGATATAAGTGAGAGGGAAAGCAATTACAACGATCATGCAATGGAGGAACTCATAGAGCAGCAATTTGGAACCTGCAGTAAGTGAATCGTTGACTGCTTATTTAGGCAAACCGAATATCAGCTTCTACAAGGTAAGTACTACTTTCTGCAACTTCACTTTGCCAAGTATGGCTGCTGTTATTTGCTGTTGTATTTATCTATATGATGAAATAGCTTGGCAAATATTTTCAGGGTTATTGAAAAGTGTATTGAGAGAGGTACAACAGGGGTAAGGCAATTGCTGGCTGAAAGATTGTTAAGCATAATGGTTTACACACCCATCAGCATATACTCAGAGCACATTTCAACACATTCTGATTAGCCTTGTGCTATCAGTTTAAAAAAAAATTAGTACAACTTACAAATATATATCTTGTGAAAAAATCGTGTTCATTCTGTGAGAAAACAGGCATGTTACCTTGCTGATTTACAGTATACTGTGGTGGACATTTGCTCAGTAAAGCTTTGTGCCCGGTTTTACTTAAACACGGTAGATATATGACTATTGGGCACACCAACAAAATGCTAAATAGGAAGGAGATACTGGTGGTGTAAGGGCTTTTCAGGTCCACTCATGAAGAAGATGTTAATACCAGTGTTTTCCATACCTACAGAGCAACTAACTAAAACAAATTAAACAGAAAACACTGCAGACTCTGCTAGAAAGAGTACATGAAAACTAAAGTTCTCTGATGCAAAGCAGGAGGTGGTACTCCAAGCCCTCTGTCTCAGTGGCTAATGTTTCTTTGGTCTGAATGTTGCTGACTGGTCCTGCTAGGAACATGTCTGGAAAGATCTGGTGGTGGGCATTAATATAGCTGGTGGCCAGAACTGCACTTATGAAATGATACCCTGCAGAATCACTGACATTACACTTGATGCTGTACAAACAGCTGTCCACCTGGCAAAGGAAGGAAGGTCAATAGGTGATTGGCTATTGGTTGAGCCACCTCTTATGGAGAAGGAAGAGTTTCTTGCCTCTTTTTGAGGCACTGACACCTCCACATGGTCCAACAGTGTAGCGCTGGATATTTGGAGAGATCTTGAGTGACCAACAAGATTATCTATTGGATATGCCCCTTTAGTCACTGTCCAAGGTATTAAAGCTAACTGATTTGTGGTACACAGGAACATAAGGATTTCCCCTGAATGGCAATCTGCAAACAATATGCAATTTAATCTGTTTTTTTTTTTCTGTTTTAAAGTGGTAATATTCATACACCTCACCTTTAAGTATACCTGTGGTGTGGGGTCATACCTGCACAGGATATTATGCTTTGGTGTATTCACAGCCGAGTCTTTATCTTGCACCAGCACTTTGAAACTATGTATTGCTTAATGTTGGAGAATCTGCTACCTCTGATGATGATGATGATAATGATGATGATGATGGTGGTGATCAGCTGACACATTCAGGGAGTAGAGTGAGTATGTGTGTGTTGGACACAGGCAATGTAAACACTGCAACTCCTTTACAGCCCATGGACACAGACTCTATGCCTGTGGACACCCAAAAGACATACATCACATAGACAGGACAGGTTACTGGGGACACTAACATTCGGGGACATGCAGTACATCCTAGTGGAGATGTTTCAGGATCTGTCCCTATCCCCATGGGCAGGGAGGCACACACAAGGGGGTGGGTACTGGTACTTGCTGAAGACATGGTTACTGCTCTTCACTTGGGGTTGGTGTGTCAATAGCTGTAATCCCCTGTATGTGCAGGGCCATCAAGGAGGCACAGGCTTGTACCACCACAGTTATGACAAACTTAGTAAGGATGATGTTGAGTATGTGAGATGACATACAGAAGTGCATGTCCTGTATGCTTGATTGTTCTGACAATCTCAGTCACATAGTAGAACATGACAGGCCTTTCAAGCTTGCATGCCAAGGAGTGAGGCACTATCCAAGAAGCCATTCCACCACTACCTCCAGATATGGTAGCCATGGAGAGGATGTCCCTGTGGTCATAGCAGTCATGGCAATGACACATCTCTTAGCAGACACTGCTCATGGTCATGAAGTATGCCAACATCTAGTCAGGATCATTGTACAAGTAGTGCAACTCCTGACAGAGTTAGCTCTCACGGGCAGGTGCATGAATAAGATGTTCAGACCTCTACCATGCATGCCCTGAACATGTCCAGAACATCATGCCACAATGCTGTAACTACTGCTGAGGCTGTGTCCCAACAGACACATACGCACGCACGTGCACACACACACACACACACACACACACACACACACACATGCACACACAAAACTTCCACTGACGGTAGTCCTTCACAAAGTCTTTTACGTTAAACCCACCTCACGAAAAACCCATACATGAAGCAGCACTTTTTTAATTGCATTATCACTCACACATTTTCCCATGAAAGACATCCACACGTGCACCCTCCCCCAGCTGTGCAAATGATGATTACTGTGCCCTGCCCTTTGTACATTGTTAGTTGAGAGAAGAGATACATGTGGAAATACAATTTCTCCAAGGGTAAGCACATTCTGGCATTGGTTCTGCATACATCACATTTACTGTAGTGTATTGGCTTTGCTGTGGTCTGCTATATTCTGGAGCTGTGTGCAAACTTCAGCATCTTTGCCAGTGCTGTGGCATGCTGAACTGACCTCCACCTGGCATGATCATCCTTTGATGCTGGCTGCTCCACTGACTTCATGTCAGATTCAGCATCCACGGCCTGGGTGTGTTGGTGACTGCTACTCCTGTAAATGCCCATCCTGCTGCAACTGCCTTCTAGTTATGATTCTTTTGTAACATTGCACATACTGAAAATACATTTGCACATGTGCCAGGGGCATACTGCAGGGTGCAACTGGTTGAATCCAGACAGCAAAAGCATGTCTTCAGCAGCCCAAACACATCCTCCGTAATGTTCCTTGTTTGCAACCACCCTCCCGGGTGTACTCCTGGTCTGCTTAATTTCATGAATTTCTGATGGGTGTCATGATAACTGCCTGGGTGACTTGCAGGCATATTGTGGATTGTACCCTGTGCGTTACAGACCACCTGGTAGTTGATGGAATGATATCCTTTAATGTTCAGATACCTCTGTTACAGTTCACCTGGTGGGGCCTTTATTTCAATGTAGGTACAGACTGTGGCCCCCAGTGCATCAGGGGAATGGGCTATATCATAGAACTCCCACATGGTGTCTGCTCTCTCTTCTGGGGTATGTGGGAATTTGCTCCCCCACATGCTGAAGCATGGCACTGAATATTCATGAGGCAGATGCCTAAGATACCCCCACTGTGTCCACATAAGGCTACTGAAAGGTCCTTATAGCTAATATATATAAAGGTACATATACTTTGCTATCCAGTGGGATAGGTCTCTATGACATTCATTGCACTATAGACAAGGCCAACATATGTCCCCAATGTCTTGCATGGTCATCCAATCCATGTTATCACTCCAGAATTTTGATGTTGTGGAGTCCATAAAATAATAAGTGCAGTTGGATGACATGGCACCTCTGCGGGTGATGACACTCACTGTTGTGCAACATAGCAGCACAGAGAGCTTCATACGCATTTGCTAATGTGGCAGCAGTCTCTAACATATTAGTTAGCAATTCTCTTGGCATGAATGGGAACATTCATCTGCGTTTAGCAATACAGCTTGCATAGCTCCAAGACATTGCTTTTATACATTTATGACTCCTTCTACCATCTTTTTTTGCTTCATTTCAATACACCACACTGCAGCATTTAATAATGTTGCCCATTACCATGTCATTATAAGCCATTCACATATAATCCTCTTGACCCTACTGCTCAGCATTCCCTATTAATAGTACTCATATCTCTGAATTGCACAGACCCTGAGAGAATCTGCTCATCACACAGATTTGCTTACCACAATATAGCAAAGTTTTCTAAATCTTTTCCATTGTCTGTCTGTCTGTCTATCTCTGTCTTTACTATGGGAGCTCTAAGATGACTCATGATTTATTCAATAGCTTTCCTGCCTGCTTAATTTTGTTGGCAGGAAAGCTGTTGAATTTTGTGCTAGATCCCCATAATACTGGAGTTGGTGAATATGTCCATAACCCGGTATTGTGCATTTTCAGAGTTGGTATATTTAAGTAATAGGGTGTGTGTGTGTAGTACCACCCTGCAAAAAACATTCCCTCGGATTCACTATTCCGCCATGCAGGACTAGCTTAGTCCTGCACGGAGGCGGCCGTTTAGGAGCAGGATGGCAGCGCGCCATGCATAGTAATGAGGCGCGCTGCCTGAGCTCCTAATCTGACATGGAGTGTGTAAGAGTGCAGGGTGCGTGTCTGAAAGCAGAGCTCTCAGAATATACATGCCCCCACAATGAAGAACAACAGAAAGGGGAAGAAATGAGTGAGGCCGCTCACAGGTGACTGCATATCCCCATCAACATTCCCCCTCGTGTACAACAGCAAGTAAATAAAAATAAAATTAATAAACCTTATTTTTTTATTTTTTAAAAAATCGTATTAAAGCTAACTGTAGGTGCGTTGGTGTGCCCATCACTTAGCTACGGCCAATGCAGCTTAAATGACTGAAGAGGATAACAAGGAAGATATATGCAAATGAAGCAACATAGCAATAGTGTAGTGGGCAGAGCATTCGCCTTACAAGCAGGCATTCCCGGTTTGAGTCCCACTGCAACACATCCCATTTTCCATGGCAAAGCACGTTATGATTAACATTTATGTTGCATAACCCAGTAAATAACATATTTTTATGAAATGGAGTACTGCAGTAAATGCACATGTGAGGTGTCAGTGTCATAATGAATAAAGCAAGTAAGCAGATTTATGACCAATAAGTAGTAGTAAGCATATTTAAGCACTAGTAAGTGAGTTTAACCCAGTTTGCATGGCAGTAAGCAATGTCTACACTTGTTAAGCAACTCTAAAGCTAACTCTCTGTAAGCAGATGTAATGGCAGGTTAGCAGTGCTTACCATCGTGCAAACCCGCACAAACCCGCTTACAAATGCTCAAAACTGCCTTAATCACTCTGCATCCAATGGCCCTTGTTCTGCCCATCAACAAAATAAACAGCCATGCAGGTCTTGAACCCAGGACACTATACACCATAGTCACAGTAGTTAACCACCAAGCCATCACAGAAGTACAGAAGAATGAGGTATCAGAAAACATGTCTTCACCATAGTAAAACCAAACTGAACCTGTGAAAGGAATCAGTATACAGACATATGTGCCTTAACCCACTACATAACATAAATATGTGAACCGGAGTGCAGCAGTAAGGCCAGGAGTCAGGTGTAATAGTAACAGAGTGTTGAAGTCCCCAATAAAACACAAGGACCCCATACAGTGTATGTACTCATGAATCATGGATACCAGGCATACATATAAGGTGTAATGAATAATAACTCAATGCCAAAAAGGAATTATAATGCAAAGTCTAATGTAAGCAATGCCAAGCATTGCACAGGCCTTTTTAGGAGGTGCAAGCAATGTGTAGGCCAGCTAACTCAATGTGCCCAGTGTTATACCCCTTTAAACAATGCCAACCCTAGGTAAGCAGGTTTGCCAATAGCCTAGCCATTTCAAAACTGGCCAATCACGGAACAGTGCAGGAAATTGGCCCTACTTAAACCCAAGAGGTGGGAATACATCTCATAACTGGTTGTAGCTTCCACTTGCAGGCACAATGGCAGTAAGGGGAGAAGGTATGCACTTTCAGGTGCAGCACTAGTGCATCCAGGAGTCCAAGGTAATGGCAGGACTCCTTGTCAAAGACCATGATCAGAGACTGCTGCAGGGCCAGTACCAGGGCTCCCAATATAAGGCGGAGGCCAGGGACCATCCCGCCCGTGACCTCACCAGTGCCACAGGCATACCCCGAACTGGTGAGCAGGTCAGGCATCACTATGCCTACCTGAAGCAGTGTAAGGGGGACCTCTTGGAGGAGTTGCTCTAAGAGGCTAGAGCAGCAGGGGATGTTCCAGTTGTGTGTAAGGATCACCCCACTATGTGTGTAATAATTTCCAGCTTAGGTATATCATGGATAGGTATGGCTAAATATTCCTCTAATGTCCCCCACAGCTGCAATGGAGCGGGCCGCGAACCAGGAGGCCCACGTCAGTTGCCTGGAGAGGTTGTGACATGAGGCAAGTCAGTAATACTCATGCATTTACTGTCATAGGAAATAAAACTAAAAGTTGTAGTAAATTAATTGCCTGTATAAAACCTGTATAGTTCAAGGCAAGTACTGCACACACTAGAGAATACGGCAGGAAAAGTCTCATTGTTTGTATGTCAATAAAATTGTAATAGCCTGACAATAAAGGTCTAACTGCTGGACTACATGTGTATACTTTGGCATCATATGGTAATGTAGATTAGCAATCATGTAATAGTACTGTTGTATTAAGCACTGTTACCCACACTGTGCACCATAAATTGAATGTGTAGGAATGCCTGCATATGACAGGTGTAATCCCCAGAGGCCATTTAGTACAACTGAGAGACACATAGACAGAAAACAGAGAAAATGCAGACAACGAAACCCGAATAGCACATGCAACTGAGATGTGAACTGTTGTTTTTTACAACACACAGCCATGGTTCGAATCCTGCCAGTGGTAGTACTCTGCATACAGAATCATACCCCACAACTGTACAGATACATCCAGAATGTCCAGTAAAGTGGTCCATATCTGTTGCCTATCAACCTGTCCCCCTGGAAAATCAGTGGGATGATCCCAGATGTATAGGCAGCAAACAGGAAATAAACTGATTGACACACATCTATGAGAACAAAGCTGGCACAGTGGCAACTCCCAAATACCTTATGAGACTAAAAAGCCACGTATGTCCCATTTACACCCCAGCTTGTCAAGATCTGGTCAGAGTGTGTACAGTAACAGAGTGAGATGTATGTGCATAATAGTAATGTGGAATCTGGTACTGTGTGCGGGAACATTCAGGTAGTGCTAATAAACATTTCTCCTACAGGTCTGTCAGACACCAACAGTGTGCCCAGAAAAACAAGAATGATTCCCAGTACTGGTACTGTTTACATTGGCATTGTATGGCAGTGACTGATGCAGTTGCTCTGAATAATGAGGTATTACACATCACTGTCACCCACACTGTCCTACAACATATAACTGTCTAGGAAATCTATATAAGAGTGTTGTAATACAAGGTCAGAATGCAAAGGCACAGGGGATTAATAAGACAGAAAGCAGATAGGAGATATACAGCAATATCTATAGAGCAGACACAACTGTGATGGACAGTGTTTAAGTTGTAGCAGACACAGCCATGGTCTGAATCCTGGGAGTGGATGTAGGCTACATATAGAATCATACCCCACAACTGTACAGATGAGGCCAGAATGTCCAGTATATGGGCCCGTATCTGCTGCCTGTCTCCCTGGTAATTCTGTGGGATGATCCCAGATGTTTAGCCAGCAAATAGGGAATACAACTGATTGTCAAACATCTATGAGAACAAACCTGTCACTGAAGCAAACCCCAAAACTGTTAGGAGAGTAATATTTCAAGTATGTCCTATCTAGACTCCCATGTTGTTAAGCTGTGACCAGAGTGTGTATACAGTAACAGAGTGAGATGTATGTGCATAATACTAATGTGCAATCTGGAAGCTTATGTGGCAACAGTCAGGTAGTGCTAACAAACATTGCTCCCACAGATACATTGGATACGAACACTGTGCTGAGAAATACAGACAATTATAACCTGCACTGGTACTGTTCATTCTGCTATTGTAGGGAATTGTGAGTGTTGCAGTTTCTCTGAATAATAAAGTATCACTGATCACTGTCACTCACACTGTGCTACATAATATAACTATGTAGAAAAGCATGTATATGTGTATGTCAGGTCACTAAAGGTGGAAGAGGGCAATATTCTAGATATGTCCCGGCACACCAGCATGTGGTCAACACATGGCCAGAGTCTGTGCAGAACGAGTTGGATAGCTATGTGCACAACATCAACCCGGAATCTGGGAGTATGTGTAGAAACAGTTAGTTAGTGTTAACAAACATTCCCTCCACAGGTATACCAGGTCAGTTCATGTGTAGAACAATTTTCCCTTCCCCCAAACGAAAAAGGGGTTAGAATATATTAATATAAAATAACCATATGGAAGAAAACCAACAGCCCAAAAAAATGGGTATAGTAAATTTAAAGGGAAGAACACTCTGGGGAATACCAGGAAATACTAGTTGAATTGAACCTTTTAATATTCCCCCAAAAATCAAAATCCCCCCCAAAATGGTATGTAATGAATAGCTGTAAGTCCAAGGGTAAAATTTTTTTGGAAATGTGCTAAGAATTTTTAAAATTGGGGGATTGCCCTCTTACCCCCAAACCCCTTTCCCATAATCAACATCAAACCCCAACTGGGTTGGGGAATGGGGAACTATGTCTGATATCCCAATTGTTGATATTTAACCCCATATGATATGAAAATTTCCAACCTTGGGGGCGGTCCCCTCCCCCCTGTACCTCAGCTGGGTTTATACCACTGTTGGGGGGCCCAAAGTTGTCCGTTGGCCTGCAACCTTTGGGGGGCCCCGGGTGGGGTTATGGGGGACAGGGACCCGTACCCCCCGGATGGGGTTGAATCAACCACATTTGGTGATCTACCCCTAAGGGGTGTTAAGGGTCCCTGGCCCCCCGCCCCCCCCCACCTGGGTGGCATGGGACCCCATGGGTGGGGCCCCCAAAGCCCTGGGGGGCCCTTTGGGTCTGCCCAAATTTAACCCTCCCCCAACTCCCATTCCCCCAAAAAAAGGGAACTGTTCCCCCCCTCGCCCCCTCATGTGTCCCTTTTAAGGTTTACCACAGTTTGGTTTTATCCCCTTTATTTTTCCCACCCCCCCAGGGGGTTTGAGGTCCCCTTCCAAATTTAGGAGCACAGCTTTGCTGTGAAGTGGGGAGTTGGACCCCCCATTTGACATCCCCTTTTTCCCTACTTCTTTCCCTTTTTTCCCCTTTTTCCCACTTTTCCCAAACCCTTTTTTTTCCTTTTTTAAAAAAGCACTGGGGAAAAACACAAACATAAACGGGGTTTAAACCTAGACAATGAACGGTTAAGCAATTTTTAAACCTATTAAAAATTCCAAATTTTTCCCCAAACCCCCCCAATGCAAAATCCAATTCTGTATAAAGGGCCCTTTTTCCGAAAAAAACAGCCCCTTTAACTCCCAACCCTGCACACCTGCAAAAATTTTCCCCATTCTTTTTTTGTCCCTTTCCCCCCACTTCCAAAAAACCCTTTTTTTTTTTTTTTAAAAGAAAAATTTTAAAAATTTTTTAAAATAAAAATTTTAAAAAATAAAATTTTTAAACTTTTATTTAAAATCCTAATTAAAATTTAAAATTTTAATATATAAAATTAAAAATTAAAACCCCGTGTAAAAGGGGGAAAAACAAAACATTACCACTGCTTTAAAAGGCCCCCTTTTAATTTTTTATTGGGATCCCCCCCCCCCTGTCTGCCCGCAAAATACCATTTGCAACCCAAACCAGGACCTGACACATGGGGGAAAAATGTTAAAGTATCATACCCTTTTGATGTATTTAAAAAATATCATCCAGCGGTCCCCTAAAAGTACAAGGAAGTATCAACATGGGTTATTTTTAAATATTTAATATTAAAATACAAAATATATATAAATATATATATATATATATATATATATATATATAAAATATATTGAAACAAAATTAAATATGTAATAAATCTATTAAATAAAATATAAAATATTAATTAAATTAAAATGGACATTTTAGACCCCTACAAATACAATGGAAAATACCCCCCCAAACATAATTACACACAGGTTTTAAAAGGAAAAATTTATTTTGTATAAAGTTTTTATCCCGCAAACTGTTTGCCTGCACCATAAAAAAGGGTTTCAACTTAAACAGAACTAAACGACTGGAAAGGTTAAAAATTTCCCCCCAACCCCTTAAAAAGAAAAAGTCAGCTGGAAGGTAAAAAAAAAAATAAAGCAGGGGAATTTGGCCCCCCATTGAAAATACATTTAAAAACTATTACACAAGGGGTTAATTTAATAAAAATAATAATAAAAATACAAAAAGAACATTTTGCAGGGGGCAGTATTTTAAATTTATTAATAATAAATATATTTGGTATGTACAACCAAAACCTTAAGGAGTATGTACCCCCCTTTGTAATAGGGGAAAAGGGGCACCCCCAATAAAAAAAGGGGCCCTATCCACGTTACATACACTGGCCCTGGGGGATGAGCCACATTTTTTAAAAGAAAAATTGCCCCCCCACTTTTATACCACAGGGATATAGGAAAACATAACCACAGCCCCCTAAGAAAACCCCTGACGCATTATATGTGCAAAGCTTTTTTAGGAACTGGAAAAACCCCTATTAAAAAGGTAATGCAACTGTTTACAGGTATTAAATACCCTTTGTCGGAAGGTTAAAAAAAAAATTGCCTGTCAAAAAACCCCCCCAAGCCTTAAATATTACAAATGTTAAGACAAAAAATGGGCCACCCCGGATCAAAATACCACAGTTAAGTAATGCATTGTAAAAAGTTTCCCCAAAACCCTTAAAAATACATCGTAAAACAATCACTTGTATTTTAATTACAAAATTGGGTTTGGTTTTCCTTAAAAGGATTCTACCTCCGAAAACTGACCCCCCAAAAAGGGAAAGTCCTAACCCGGAAAGGGAAAAGGCCCTCCCCCAAAATTTATGAAAAGGGGAAATATAAAGAAATGATGGTACTGGGGGCATAGGATACCTTAGGCATCACCTAAAACCCCAATTTTAACAGCCTAATAAAGGGGGAAAAAAAACAAAAAACTTAAAAAAACCAAAGGGGCATTCCCCTTTTACAAAACATTCCCAGGATAAGGAAAAAATGTAAAGGTTGTACCCAAATAAAATGAAAAGAAATTTTATGTTTGGGGATTTTTAAAAACAATCTATGGCAAAAGGATGCCCTGTTACCAAACCAATTTTAGGCAACCTGACAAAATGTAAGTCAAGTGGTTGTAATGGGAAGATGAAAAGGGGCCAAAATTGTGAAAATGCCCTTTTAATGGCAGTTTGGGGAAACCCGGATACTCAAATCTTAGTCAGGTTTGGGTTAGAAACCAAATAAAGTAGGGCCCTGTCCTATGGGACCCTTTTTAACAAACACAGCTGTGAAATTGAAGGGGGCTGTGTTTTGACCCACAAAACATATTGGACATTGCAAAAAATAAAAGTAATATGAACAGATGATTCCAAAAATAGTATTTTACAAAAACCCTTAAACCAATTTTCTAACAAAGATAAACCTTATAAAATGTCTTAAAAATTAACCCCACAAAAATATGTTAAAAACTCCCCCATTTTCCCGTGAGATGCTATGGAACCCCATGCCCAAACACAGAAAAGGGGTGTTCAACAGGAAAGGGGAAAGGGGGGCCCAAATTTTTAAGTAGGGAATATGAAATTTGGGGCCCCTTTTAGGGGGTAATTGGAATATAAGGAAGTCTCAGGGGGGTTTTTGGCCCAAGGGGGGAAACACCCCGATTGGTGGCAGGGGGCCCCCTCCCCAAAATGGGGACAATAAAAAGCCTCCCAATCTATCAAACAGCATCCATTTAACTGGGGGAGGGAGAGGGGGAAACAGTTGGCCTGGAAGTTACTTTCAACAGACACATCCCACAGGTTTGAGTTATGGAACAGAATAGACCTGCCTCAGGGGAAAGGGAAATGTTTTGTGCCCCAGGGGGGTTGGGTGGTTCCCCCTGAACTGGACCAGGAAAAAGGGGCCCCCCCTTGCCCCAAAGTGCAGGTCAGGGGAATGTTTTAAGGGGTTTTGGGCCAAAAACATAAGTTTTGTGTTGTTGTATGTAAAATTAAAAAATTTTCCAAAGCTTGAATAATCCAAAATTAGATGGACAAACCCGCCCAACCACTGGGAAAAGGAAAAACCCCCAAGGTTAAATCTGTAAAGGAGCAAAGAATGCCCAAGGGAATGGTTACCGAAAAATTTGGGCCAAAAATATTTCCCATGTAGGAATGGCCATGTGCAAACCCTTTTGTGTTTTACAGGGAAATGAAGGTGGGGGCAGGAGGGTTTAGAAAAGGGACTGTGTTAAGTCCCCCCATTTTTGGGGGGTTTCATTGGGGGTTTTTATGTCCAATTTAATAAAGATATTTTAAAAAGGGATTTTTTTGGGCCAAACAAATTTTTACATTCCCGGGGGCCCCATAAAAATGGTGCCCCATTCACACCCAAAATTCCCTTTATAATAAACCTTATAAATGGGCTTATAACAACCCCACACCAAACCCCAAAATGAGTAAGGGGCAAACCCCCCATATACACCACAGTGATTGGGAAAAACATAAACAGGGTTTTCCCAAAATTTTCCCCAGATACTAAAAAGCTTTTGGGTTGGGAACATCAAACCCCATTTTAGGTCCCCTTGTTAACACATTGCCAATACAAGGGAATAAAGGAGTGGGCCCGTAAAAAACCCCAAAAGGTTGGCAGGTAAATAGAACACCGTGTTGTGCCTTTTTTTGGGTTTTAAACTGGATGTTTGGGGGTTTTGTGATGTTTTTGGGTGCAAAGGGCAATGGCAAATACGCTTAAACCCCTGTATTTAAAAAGAGTGTTGGGTGTGGTGGGGTGGGGGGTGTTGGTTTTTGGAATGTGTACTTTTTTTTACCCCCCGGTATGGGGAGGGTCCCCCTGTGTCAGTGGTGAACAGACACCAGATGATAAGACGGAACATGTTGTTGTGTGCCCTTTGCATCCCCTTTCCCCCCCCTGAAAGTTTCGGCCAAAACCCCTAAAGGGGCCATAGCGGAGGAACAGCTGGCATTTGGTGGCAGTGCACAGGGAAGTGTGGTAACCATGCCTACTGTGACTGGTCACAGCAGGCATAGCCAGATGGCTGGCAGGGCACCACATAGGTGGATGTCCCAGGGTGCTCATGGTAGGGCCGCTGGACATCATGCCCCTGGCATAGGCAACATAGCTGGTACCAGCAGACGCATGTTTCAGGCTGTAATGATGGTGCAGGCACGTATGGAATGTTACACCAGACAGGGCCTGAGGCTGCAGAGGGCTGCTGTCACATCTGTAAGTGACAACCTCCGTGAACTGTCAGGTGCCAGCCATGCTTATACTGAGAACACGGATAGATGGCATGATGAGATGATGACCCTCATTGGCCATGGTGTCTCTGTGCTTCAATATGTGGTGGGGATGTGGCAACGCCCACAGAGACATGGGTCAGCAGCACCAACAGCTGGCAGTCAACATGGATGTGCTAGGTCACCAAGGGGCTCCCGTAGTGGCAGTAGCAGCCCTGGACGTGCAGGGCGTGTGCTCACCACACTACAGCAGGCCACATGCACGTGGTCCTGGCCAGTCCCAGGAGAGACCTGGTACCAGCAGACAATTGTCATCAGCAAGTGAGAGTAGCACATTGAGGCCTGTATCTGGACATGCCTGTGAGACCCCTGGCAGGCACAGTCCATGTGTCCGTGGCCATAGGCAGTGAGCTGCACACCCTGCCAGGTATGGTCTGCAGCTGTACATAAACACCTGTGTAGGGCAGCCACATGGCAGAACTGTGTGCATGCATGCCCACACACTATGCAAACACACCTAGGGCAACCCCCATATCTACACACACCACATCACCTCGCCCAGCCCTCCACAGTACACCCCTCACCCACACACATGGTGTCAAATGTATGACCCACCCTAGGCCTCTGCCAAACTAACATCACACCCTGTTCATATGATGATCCCTGTGCCACATCCCTGTCATCCATACCATCAATGCAGGGACAGGCTGATATGGTTCTGATGCACACAGTGACTGTACAACAGTGTACCGCAGTACTGCAGTATAACATGTTGTAAGGAGTAGAGTGTAATGCATATATGGCAGGTAGTGTAGCCATCCAGCAATGATGCCTTATAGCTGTTAGTAACACTGGTTGGATGTGGTCTCTATAATGTTATCCATTTGTGTTGTAGGTGTACATGTGTCAACACGAGGATGGTCTGCAGTCATATTCCACAATGAGGTATGTCACTGTGGTGACACCATGGCTGTGACATATCTGGGGTACAATTGAACACATGTTACAGGTTACTAAACTGGTTATTGCCTGTGCCACATGGACGGGTGGCCCACTGAGGCATGTATACCCTGTAACCTGATGTAGACCCATCCACATATACGCACACTGTTACTTGGCAACACTGGGAGTAGACCCCTACCTTGCTATGTAGTGATACTGACGTGTGTGGCTTACATTACACACACCACACAGCATTTAGGGTGAGGTGCGTCCCAGGTTACATGTTACATGCAGAACATCCCCAGACATGTACAGTATGCTAATGGGGGATGTGATGGGTGTATTTGGACAATACATAGTGTGACATACAGTCATATACACATTTACAGACACATGACAGCCAGATACACATCCGAGATAACAGAGCCTATCGCTGCTAAGTAACCTGACCATTTGTCCAATGTGGTACAGGTAGGCTGCACACATCACATGCATAACTAGCTTGGATTGTGGCAACAGTTACCTGTATGGTTGATGGTGACAGTGGCAACCATAACATGGTACATGGGACATATACCGGGCATACCTTGGTATAATGACAGTGTACACAGCAACCACATCCCCCAGTGGATATTGTACTCCCTGAAACCCATTTTGACACTCTGCCATGCCCACCATCACACATTGGCTGCAACTGCGATACAAACCATAGTATACCCCAACAGTGGTACTACAGGGATATGCATCTCATGCACATGCCACACCCATAGTAGGGTATTGCATTGTCATGCCTCACCTATGGGCAGCAACAACACTTTCTGTACTACTGTGTGGGAATGGGTATTGTAATAGGAGTATGTAGCCTCAGAATGCTGTCCCCTACAGATATACAGACATGCACACCTACACACACATGCCAGAACACAATGGGTATCCCATGCCTATCACTGCATTTGTAAAACACTGTTGTGCTGGTACTGCAAGGCTCATGTAGCCGGTATGGGGGGGAGCTTAACAGGGTACATGTAATGTCCCATACAACAGCAGCAACAACTGACTATGGCAATGAGTGTTGTGTTGGTTGTGAAGGCCCTCATGGAATTCTCAAGTACAGGTGTGCTAGCACACAGACACTGCTATACTCAGTCATGCACATGTACACATGTGTCAGTACAGGGGTGCTTCCCTGTAGGTGGTCATAGCTGTGTACCTAGCTATTGCCCAAGGGGAGATGGGTTGTGTAGGAGTTGTGTGTACAGTGTTACCCTGCCACCTGCCAGGTGGTAGCAGGCATCTATCAACAGACACTACTGTCATAACCCTCAGAGTGTGGAAGACATGCATCACCCAATCCTCCAGGTGCCTCTTGCACATGGCCACTGATGTGATCAAGTTGACATGTATGCAACATGCATTACAACACATGGTTATTGTCTGTGATGGTGACCTGTACCCAAGCATGTTTGGTTGACTGTGGTAGTGTAGTGGAGGTATCTGTGGCATCTGGTGTGTACAGGGTGACATCTCCTATATGTGCCACTTCTTACACAGCTGGCCAGACATGTCAGTGTCAATCAAGCTTAGGTTGCCTGTACATATCCCAGCTAGATTCCTGCCATCTGCACATCTGTAGAGGGACTGACAGTCATCAGCTTGGGAAGTAGCTATGGAGTAGCCTGAGTGTGTTGACAGATAGACGTCTGACAGCAATATGTATGCCATAACTACATGTCAGAAGCCCTCAGTAACATGTGCTGTACAGATGGTAGTCTACAGTTACATTCCACATGACAGACCATTACCCAATAAGGGGTATATACTGTGACACAACTCACACACCAGGGATACAACAGGGAGGTCTCAGACTCCGGCTATGCCTGCAGGTGTGCTTGTTGTCAGTCCTACATTTAGCCCTCTGCTCTTGCCTGGGTTAGCACTGTCAACATGCCAGTGTGACAGGATGTACCCATGGCTACTACCGCTGTATGTAACACATTCACATGGATAACAGTGCTGTACAGGCCTCATATACATCTGTGTCCCACACATGTCACTCACATGCCTTGCTACTGTAATGACAGCACATAGGCGCATGTATTGTACATGGCATTACATACACTTATTACAGATGTCATTACCCTGCTATATTATCAGACTGGGTGGTGTGACCTGGTTACCAGGGTTAAGCCACGCTTAGCAAGTCTCAACATTGGTGCAATATAACCGCTAAGCTGATTTGCGCACTGGTAAGCGAAGCCTACACTGTGTAAGCACCTGTACGTTTACCCATAGCTTAGCACTGCTTAGCTTTGCGCAAACCCGTGCAAACCCACTTAAAGCTGCTCAAAACTGCCTTAACCACTCTGTGTCCAACAGCCCTTGTTCTGCCCAGCAACAAAATGAACAGCCCTTGCAGGTCTTTATCCCCGGACCCTGTACACTAAAGTCAGATCACTTACCCACTATGCCATGACCACTGTGAAGACAGCTGTTGTTTTACCAATATAGCTGTCAATACACATATTGAGTAGTATTGGACAATTGCCTTTACTTCCTAAATTGTGTAGTCCTTGTTATTAATATGACTGTTGCATCACATATGTTGTTTTATCATAATGTACACATAGCAAATACATTAGGTGAGATACATCTGGGAGGGTATATACAACCGTGAGGTTTATACATGACAGGAAAATGGTTATATACCTATAACAGGTCTATATATGCTACATGTAAATACACATGTATACTCATACATATGCCTGTATATACATCTGTATAGTGCAACTTATATATTGCCATGTGTACATCCCTTCATATGTACACACACACACACACACACACACACACACACACACACATATATATATATATATATATATATATATATATATACACACACATATGTATATGTATATTTATATATATATATATGTGTATATATATATATATATATATATATATATATATGTGTGTGTGTGTGTATATATAGCTATATATGTATGCACATCCTATGTGTACAGTTATGCCTAGTTATGTTGGTATATATGTAGATATGTACAACTATATGTGCATACATATCTATTGTGACATACCTACTACTGTCAATATATATGTAGATATCCATATGTGTATGTGCATATGTATCTCTATCTTTATACGTGTAGACATATATTGCTCTGTTTATGTATATATCTGAGTGTTTATATATATATATATATATATATATATATATATATGTGCACATATACATATCCATCTATGTATGTCAATATGTATATGTGTGTGTATATATATATATATATATATATATATATATATATATATATGTATATATATATATATATATATATATATATATATATATGTATATATATATATAATTAGATATACATATATGTTCACCATATGTCCTGAACATGGAGTGGAGCCTTATCTCAACCCCAATAGTCCCAACTTCGTAGTGCAAGGGGATGTCAAGTATGTATTGCAGGTATATTTGTAGACTATTGCTACCGTAATAGGGATTGTCTTCACAGACATGGTGTGTGTGGGAGGTCACATCTGCTTTTAACATTTGCACCACTGGCTACTGACAGACTTCCTAAGGACGTCATAGTACAGTACCACTGCTAGCACAGTAATGCTCCTGTGGACTACAACAGAGATATGGCCAATATATGTGGACAGTCTGACATACTCTGGACAGTCCAGAGGTATACACAGAACCCTTAGTGCAAGACATGTGGACCAAGCCTGACAATGTGGATGTTAACAGCCATGTAGATGGGTATAACACATAACGACTGATATACATATGCCCCCGTAGGTTATGCATTCACACACCCCTGTCTGTCCTGACACATAATAACCGCTGGCACAGAGGTGCCATGGCCACATACTACCCACTAGTTATTGACATACATCTGTACAGCATCCCACTGCTTTGTCTGACATACATGAGTGTTATGGTGGCCCAGCATCACTACATCTGGCAAGTATCTGGACATGACATCTCACTGGTTAAGTACACTAAGCTGCTAGGCATGTAACAAAGAACTGTGCAGGCTACAGGCAGACTGGCTCAACACTGGCCTACATTTCCTATGGGGGAGTACGCATGTACCTGCATATATAGCAGGCTCTACAGGCATGTCACAGCACAGAGTAATGGACACCTGTGTGAAAGTGCATAACCGCAACCAATGTGAACACACCCACAGCCCCATATGGTAAGCTAGCTTACTATTACAGTATATGGACTATCTGTTCAACACCATCCTCATATGTGCCACTCACACACTAACCCTACATATACTGGGCCACTACACAGTGAGGTCCGATGCCTGTCTGTGGTATGGGACATGTGTGTGTTTGGCCCTACAAACATGTAAGTCGATAGGGTGACATACAGTGGAACAGCATGTAACATCAGACATACCAGGACCAAAAACAATGACATCTACCGCAGTCTGTACACAGGCCAAGGTACATATTAACAATACACACACTGTCAACAATCACCGTAAGTACACAGACCTCAGTACTGTACACACAACCGCAGAATGTCCAGGTTATGCCATCAAATATAACCTCTACTATAAATAACATGTGTAGCAATCTGATATCTCACTGGCTTGTTATCAGATATGATGTCAATAAATATGGTGTACAGCACATATGCACCTCTTACTGCATGACATATGTACAAAGGCTGGCAGAATTGTTGCTGGAGGCAGAAACACAGGGCCATTATTAACATGTTGCTGTGATAACCTCATACATTTACTGTTGTAACAGGGTTTGTTGCAACATATATCCTATGAGAGATATGAAGTCAATAACTCTCATGGCTGTCACCATCTACAGACTGCAATCCTCACACTACCTTCTGCAGTTCACAGATAGGTGCTATGTGGGTAACACAAGAAACAAAAGGCACCACACACTGCCCATTCTGCAGATGACCCTACTGATGGGGGGTTTCTCATAAACATAGCACTGACAGGACCAGTATTAAAACATGTAGGACAGCCATATCCATACACACCCTGTTAAACCAACATTACTCCAATTGCAGTATAGCAGCACTTTCAGTCTGTAGTCAAGTCAGGCACATCCCCCTCCTGTGTGTTGGCCTGTTTCCACAGTGTATGTTGTTAGAGGTAAATCCCCAATCCATCTGTTATGCTGTTTGCCAAACAACAGATCTAGTTCCTGCTCACGGTGAATGAAACAACCCACCAACATGATGTTCCTAGATATTGGAGTGTGCTTCCATGCAATTGGCTGTGGGAATGTTACCACAGCTGTTCCACATGCCATCAGCTAGACGGGTGCTGCAATTCATGCAGAGGCCATCAGCTGATCATGAGCATCACTTACAATACACATGCTGCTGCCTAAGCAAAGCAGGTGTAGGTCTCCACATCCACCAGAGAGGGAGTGAGAGAGGCAGACAGAGGCAAAGTAAAGTCAGGGAGGGGTGGGAGAGTAAAACTTAAGCATGTTTGTGTCACACACCTACCAGCACAGGGTATCAAATCCCTGATGACTATGTAGTGCTATCTCATTTCTATGCAGTTATCGGATGTGCCTCATGTTGGGGAGCCTTCAAAACATATATGTGATGGTGAGTGGCATCTGCAACAGGGATATGCTAGCTATATGGTAGGTATAGTACACGTGCCTGTCTGCATGAACAGGTGCCAGTATCAACACAGCCACACTCTCACAGGGATGCACACACATTGACACACATGGCAGGGCCAAGAATACAACTCATTACTAGTGAGATTTCCACAGCACATTACTGTGCAGGTATCACACGCACACAGGGGTCATACAGAGGTTATATGGGCAAAGGGTATGTGGAAGTGTCTGACATTGAGCAGCATGTTTCAGTATGCCAGTGGGGGTTGTAGTGAGTGTGAATGTGAGCATACGCATCATACAACACACGCACACACACACACACACACACACACACACACACACACACACACACACGCACACACACACACGCACACACACACACACACACACACACACACACACACACACGGAGCCAGTACTGACATGCATGGGTGCATTGCTTTACAGGTGTGTAGTGGTCGACTGTGCCAGACAGCTATACAAGGCTAGGTGATGGGTATAACTTGGCATCAGCCCACATGACACTGGTCTGCATTGTGGCTCGGGGTGTAGTTTCAGGATTTGCCCACACAGGTGGGTATTGTATTCACCATCCAGTCACCTGGGTGACTATTGTGTGTGGCCAATGCTGTGCATTGCTTGCCATGTATGTGTTCCTTAATCCATGACATGGATGGTGTCTGGGATGTGCACACCTCCCACATGCATGTACAGTGACATGTGGAACTATACCTGGGGTGTCTGTCCCATCTTGTGTGCACAGATTATCATCAGATGTGCCGGTCCTGGCCTCATGTGGTGGGAACTGATAATAGACAGCAGGTTTACCCTGTACCTACATTGATATATGACACCGGCATTTCCTGGTGTCAGTGGCATCTGTCCATACAGCGCATGTTTTAAGCATGGTATGTCCTTTGTGGGTCACATTTGATGGCACCACAGGTGTTGCAGTTGTCCAGTGGGGAACATGGGGAAGGTGCACTGTCAGCATGTACATGCCTATTGGACAGATGGACATGGTGCCATGCCCCCTGTAGCCCACTGCAGTCACACCATAGTTACTATCAGTAGGCAATATGCAGGGTGCTACTAACATAGTGGCTGTTGCCCAGGCAAGTGTGTGTGTGTGTGTGTGTGTGTGTGTGTGTGTGTGTGTGAGACATGGTTTGAGCGTGTTCTCTGGGTAATACTAGGGTTGCTAACTTTGTTTGTCTGGCATTGATGTCACATGTATGGGTATGGATTTGCACTCCAGCCTCTCGGCTGTTTCACATCTGTTATTCCTGTATGGTGGACATTGTGATATACACTAGGGGAACCATATAAGAAATTTGCAAAACCCGCTCCACATTGAGCCCAGTTGTTACACACTCACAACCATCTTCACACAGGATACGAGTTACAAACACAGACAGACAAACACATACACCTATCATGTCTGGGATTAGATCTCATACCTAACTAGTTTATTACACTACAGCACTATGCAGTTATAGGACACCAAAGGTGTATTTCACATTGGATGACAACAGCAGGATTGCCAAAGTAGGTTATTTGAATTGTATTGAGTGTGGCTAGGCTAAAATGCATTGCTTCCTACACAGACATTGAAACACACACAAAACATCCACAACCAATATGTGTGGGACTAGAACCCCTACCAGAGTTCTATATCACAATACAACATGAAGCTGTTATAGGACACACCACGGGGATTACTGGAGTGCACCTTCCACAAAGGTGTAGTTTACAATGAATGATATCAGCAGGATTGCCAAAGTAGGGCATTTGAATTGTAGTGAGTGTGGCTAGGCTAAAATGCATTGCAAACACACACAAAACATCCACAACTGACTTGTGTGGGAATAGAACCCCTACCAGAGTTCCATATCACACTACAGCATGAAGCTGTTATGGGATGCACCATGGGGATTACTGGAGTACACCTTCCCCAAAGGTGTTTTTTACAATGAATGACATCAGCAGGATTGCCAAAGTAGGACATTTGAATTGTAGTGAGTGTGGCTAGGCTAAAATGCATTGCTTCCTACACAGACATTGAAACACACACAAAACATCCACAACTGACATGTGTGGGAATAGAACCCCTACCAGAGTTCTATATCACACCACAGCATGAAGCTGTTATGGGATGCACCACAGGGATTACTGAAGTACACCTTCCCCAAAGGTGTTTTTCACAATGAATGACATCAGCAGGATTGCCAAAGTAGGATATTTGAATTGTAGTGACTGTGGCTAGGCTAAAATGCATTACTTCCTACACAGACAGAGACAGACACACACAAACACACACACACACACACACACACACACACACACACACACACACACACACACACACACACACACACACACACACTTGTCATGTCTGGGATTAGAACTCCTACCTAACTAGTTTATCACACTACAGCAGTACGGAGTTATAGGACACACCACAGAGATTACTAGGCTGCACCTTTCTGAAAGGTGTATTTCACAGTGTATGGCATCAGCAGTCTTGACAAAGTAGGGCAACTGAATTGTAGTGCATGTGACTAGCCTAAACAGCATTGCTCTCTACACAGACAGTGACACACACAGTTGCCATGTCTGGGATTAGAACTCCTACCTAACTAGTTTATCACACTATAGCAGTACGCAGTTATAGGACATGCCACAGAGATTACTGGGCTACACCTTTCCGAAAGGTGTATTTCACGGTGTATCACATCATCAGCCTTGACAAAGTAGGGCAATTGCTCTCTACACAGAGGGTGATACACACACACACACATACACACACACACACACACACACACACACACACACACACACACACACACACACACACAGGATGCACCATGAAGATTACTGGACTGCAGCTTTCCAAAAGATACATTGCACAGTGTATGACATCAGCAGCCTTGACAGAGTTGGGCATTTGAATTGTAGTGAGTGTGACTAGCCTAAAAAGCATTACTCTCTACACAGACGATGACACACACACACACACACACACACACACACACACACACACACACACACACACACACACACACACACACACACACACACACACACTTGCCATGTCTGGGATTAGAACTCCTACCTAACTAGTTTATCACACTACAGTGGTACGCAGTTATAGGAATCACCATGGAGATTACAGGCCTACACCTTTCACAAAGGTATATTTCAAAGTGGATGACCTCAGCAGGCTTTCATAGTATGGCTATGGGGAGGGCAGTGTGTGTGCATGGGCCATAACCCATTCATCTAGAGGTTGACATACCACATGCGGGTACATGTAGGGTTATATTCCACAGGTATGTGTATACAGCTGCTAGATGACTACTTCCTTGAACAGTCATGTTGCACAGCTAGCACTTGCACTATGTAGTCCGTCATGCTGACAGATACCAGTGGCTAAGGTCTACAGTGATTGACATCCAAACCTCATATGGTTGTAGCCATTTGACTGTGTGCTGGGTAGTACACGCCTCATAATGGATGGCCCCTTGTGACAGTCACTCTATTCCACACATCTGTGTACATCTACTTTTGGCTTATTATAGTGTGTTGTCCTTGGATATATGCCTGTATTCCTATCCAGTGTATGTGCAAATCATGAGTGATGCATACTGAGGAGTGTCTGTACTAACATCTGCAAATACCAGATATGTCTGGTCCACTGTTGTTTGCAGACATGGCCTTCATTTGTTTAAGTGTGTGAGCATGCCCAGTATGCCCTTCTGTATTGAATGTGTGGATCGATTCCAGGTAGTTTGTACTGCAGTGCAGACCTTTGTGTTATACACCTACAGGTAGCATACTGTTTCTGCAGGGTATCCGTCAATCAATTGGCAATATGGGGACAAACTGCAGTGGATAGTGTGTACTGTAGGTGATTGTGTCTGTGCTGCTTCAGCTGCATGGTACTGCTGTTAGCAGAGATATTCAGACATGTGTACTGTTATACACAGTGATGTTTTCTGTCCTCATGTACTGTCAGGTGGACATTCTTGTTCACAGTAATGACTTGTGGGACAAAGGTGACTGCAGCTGTGTCTGGTGTTGTGGGCAGACACCTACATATTCATGGTAAGCTATGCCATTATGGAGGGGGAGCAGCAGACACTTGGTGCTGGGTTTGTGTATCCAGTTCAGCACCTTGTTACAGTGCTGGCAGAGGATCCCATACTTGTCTGCCCATCAACAAGGCAGTATGGCCTTATCTTCCTGTGGCAATGCCTCACAGCTGTACAGATTTGCACATGTTAGCCAGAGGCAGGGGCCATGGCTCAGGACATTTACCCTATTGTGGTGTACAGGCAGGTGTGTAGCTACCCATTTTTGTGGTTGCAGCCAGGGATATGGGCACACAGCTTGGTGTCGGACCCTGCACATTCCATGCTGCCCATGCTCCCACACCCCCCTCTCTTATTCTAAACTCTTCCATACATTATGCATACATTCTGTGATACTTTCCCTAAGGGTATCACCACATCACAGGTGTGTGTTAGTGTTGGTCCACAGTTCATGCAGTGGGACATGGTGGATATGTTATTGTGGTTTGTCCACATGGCCTTGCATATGGCTTAAATGGAGTGTATGTTGTTATTTGGGTGTCCATGACATAACATGCATTGGCAGTACGTGTGAGACACGGGCCTTTGGGAGGTGCCTATGGGGAATTAGGTGTTGATGCAGGCCAGATGTTGCAGGCCATTGCATTCTGTCAGTCCTACAGTCCCACACTACCATACAGTATATTCCCCTGGGGTGACAGGGTAGATGTGATAGTTGTTTATGCCAATACCTTCTATCAATCTTGATCAGGTGGTGTGGATGCTGGCAGGGTGCCACCTACAGCTAGGGACACACCTGCATGGGACACCTGCACTGCATGCTGCAGTCTTCCACTATTGCCATATACAGGTGAGGTCATACTGTACCCATTTCCCACAGCAGGGATACTGCTAGAGAGTTGCCTGTGGGTGGTGTTTGCATGGGTGGGTGCATGTGTGCTATGGACACTACTTCCATCTGACACACAGATATGCATGGGGCATTACAGTTATGCTGGCATGTGCAGGTACATCAGCTTATTCCCAATACATCAGTCCTACCTCCTTTGTGATCTGCAGGTGTTCAGGCAGACATCACCGGTATCCCCTACTACAGATCCTGTTACTGTGATGCATACCTATATGTACAAATCCAAGGGTGTCACCATTTCACAGTGACACAATATATACCGTATTTCTGGGGTACTTTCCCCTGTGTACTGCTTGTATATCTAGCCCAACAGCCATGCCATGTCAGTCTTTCAGATGGTGACACATATTACCATCATACATTTACAATGGCTTACTGCTAGCATGCGTTATACTGGTGGGGATTGTCTTTGGCACTGCAGTCGTGATGGCTTGTCCCTGTTATCAGCAATAGTGGGCAATGGCCACCAGGTCTTACCTCAACATGCATACATACTGACCACTCTCACACATTTTGAAACACATACCATCCTAACACACACAAGACCTGCATATTGTGCAAATGCTACAACCTATCCTGCTACCTTGGCCACCTCTGGCCATCAGTGTTCCACTCGTATTATACCTACTCATACATGTTACTACATTTCTACACAGGATTGGGGGGGGCACACCTGAGTGTCACTACATTTCTACACTGGATTGGGGGAAGGGGCAGACCTCTCTGTTTCCACATGTCTACGTAGGGGTGGGAGGGCACACCTGACTGTTACTACATTTCTACATAGGATTGTGGGGGGCATACCTGACTGTTACTACATTTCTACACAGGATTGGGGGACATACCTGACTGTTTCTACATGTCTACATGGGAGTGGGGGGTGCACACCTGACTGTTACTACATTTCTACATAGGGTTGTGGGGGGGGGGTCACTTGACTGTTTTTACATGTCTACACAGGATTGGGGGGCACACCTGACTGTTACTACATTTCTACACAGGAATGGGGGGCACACCTGACTGTTTCTACATTTCTACACATGATTGGGGGCACACCTTACTGTTTCTACATATCTACATAGGATGGGGGGCACACCTGGCACAATGCCCACATTTGCTATGACTGTAGTGTTATGTCAGGTACTCCATTTCATTCTGTATTCTAACCTATCATGCTGACTAGAGGCATATCAGTGTGCTACAGGTCTTAGCCTTGGTTTCCCTACATATTAGTGTCTGAATTCTTACTCTTCAAAACTAACATCCCACTGCCTGACCTGCTGTAGTTGTCTGTGTAGGCCTGGGGGGGGGGGGGTTACCCATAGGCATCATTCAGAGGCCACAGCACAGGCTCTGTTTGGGTTTGTCTACACCTGCCCTACTGGATGAGACTGTTGTTGGGTATGTGAACCTCCCTAACTGGCATGTGTCAGTCATATGGACACACATGTCATCCAGCACATTTCCTGCAGTGGGTTTTTGTCACTCTGTGTAGTACTGGCTACTATGGTGACTCCAGTATGTGTTACAGATGTCATGGTACCACTATGGGTGTCTACTATCTGTTGCCAAAACATTCAGACACCCATTTCCCTTGCATGGGCACATCCATACCATAGATACAGGTAATAACACATTCTACTCCATTTGGCAATTGGTAGGTTAATTGACTTACCTTGTGGGTGTGCCAGGATTGAGGATGGTGCTGGAGGGCTGCCTATGTCGGATGCACATAGTACACTCCCTATACATGGTTGAGCACAGGTAGTGTCATGTTTGGCATCCCTTTTACTGTATGTGTGAGTCAGAGAGAGGTGTTATTCCCATGGGTCCCTACTGTGTCAGTGTATGTGCTATGCGTTGTCTCTTTGCCACAGCCTCGGCATACTAGGCATGCCTCCATCTGCCTACTGGGGCAGGCTCAGATTGTTTCTCCTTCGAGTCACTGTGTGCCTTTGCAGGCCTTGGCATTGGTGGGGGGCTGTGTGGCTCTGCCCCATGCTGTTCCTGCTGCAGCTGTTTCTGCAGGATCATATTGTGTAGCATGGCACATACCATAACAATTTGGGTACATGTAGCTGGTGAGTACTGCAAGGCTCCACCAGATGTGTCCAGACACTGGAACCATGACTTGAGCATCCCAAACACATGCTCTATTATAAGTCTGGTCTGTGCATGTGCCTCATTATGGCATTCTTGTTCAGATGTGTGTGCATTTCTGATGGGTGTCATCAGCCACAGCTCCAGTGTGTAACCAGTATCCCCCACTAGGTGACTGTAGGGGATGTCCCCATTGGCAAATCTCTGGTACAGCTGCATCAAATGTCAAATGTGGGAATCATGATAGGTTCCAGGGCAGCCAGCACACACATTCATTATAATGCCCTGGGCATTGCACACGACCTGGCAGTTGATGGGGAGACCCCTGCGGTTGATGTAGGCCCTACCCTGATCACTGGGTGTTGCTTTGATGTGTATGTGCATGCAGTCTATAGCACCACGAAACAAAAAAATGGTCACTAGTACCCAAAAGTTACCAATAATCCAAAATAAGGGTACAAACCGAATGGCCAGTTCCAAAAACAAATAGTTTAATATGCAAATCCACGAGTAAGCTCACTACAAAACACACTGCAAACCAAATACATCTATAGTCTATAGCACCCACTACCTCAGGGTATTCTGCTATTTGGTGATAGAAATGCATATTGCTGATCAACACCCCACGAGTGTTGAGGAAATATACCTGCTCACTGGCATGTGGGCATCCAGGAACTGGTGAAATACTCTGGATTCTGATGCCTGTGAGATCCCCATGATATCCACAGTTGAGCTTTGGGTGGTACTTGTGGCTAGTATTCCTAGGCCTACACATACCTTGGTATCCACTGGGATGGGTACCCCTCAGTCAGTTCAGTGTGTCAGGCATGGCCGGCACAGCTCAACAATTTGCTGTAGGAGGTCCCTGTCCACCCTATAGTACTTCACTATCTTCAGCTCATGTAGCCCCTGGTAGGTTACCCTGGGTCTGTACACTCTTCTCAGTCTCCTCACTGTGGGTTGATCAGCAGCATTCACATTGTCACCACCCTCAGACTCTTGCACGTGTTGTTCTATATTGCCTGCTGCAGCCCCTGTCATTTTGTAGTTTTGTTTGTTAAAAGTTCCCCACTTGTATACACCAATGGTGTAGAGTATGGGAAAAACCAGAGGGGAAGGTCTTTGCATAGTTTATAGTAGTGTTCTGGGCTGGGCTGGTCTACTGCCTGTGTAATTAGCTGATTCTGATACATTTCACCTGCCAGCTATGCTACTTCTCCTTGATTACCTTCCTACTGCCGTTTTCCCTTCCCATTGCCTTCCTGTTTAAGCCTGGGGGCACGCCGCACAAACAGAGTGCTCAAATGTGCACAGTGCTGCTATTTCCTGGTTTAACTTTTGTTTACTTCCTTTAAAACCCAGTGCGCAGCACTGACACCCGCTTAGGCAATGTAAAGAGTGCTGGGCAGATTCAGACACACCCCCTTGCTCCAATCCACTTACAGTATGCCTAACAACCCCCCATGATATCAGCTACCTCCTAGGCTTGCACCAAGCTATTCCTACTCTTACACTGCTGGGACCTGACTAGCATGCTGGGAAAAACTGGGATTCAATATCATTCCCCTCATTTGCATAGGATTGCCTGCTGATGCATAGTTACATATCTCACACTGAGCCTCCCCCCTTAGCAACCCCTACTCACTGGCCATGTTGTCTTCTGCCTGCCATTGACTTGCACGGCAGAATAGTGATTTTAGTTAGAATGCTTCTTTTAGGTTTATTTTATTATTTTCCCCCGATCCCGTTTGTGCACCGCTGCCCTATGTTTAAACAGCCGAGATCAGCTAAAAAAAAAAATAAAAGTTGATTTTTGTATTTTTTTGGCTATTTGCAGTGCCAGCGGCCTTATTCCTGGCCATTGGCATGCTTCCTGACTGATATGCAGCCTTTATTTGGAGGTGTCACAGCTCAGTTTTGGATCTTGCAGAAATGTACTCGGTTACTAACCGAGTACATTTCTGCAGATTGCACTAGTCCTGCACGGCCAGTTTCAAGCTTCCTGGATCGCAAATACACCTCATTTGCATGGATTTCTCCTGCAAATGGGGTAATTTGCATACAGGGGCTTAGTCCATGCAGGACTAATGCAGGAGCGCTCGTGCACGCCCCCTGCAGGCTGTTCCTGGATCGCACGGCAGTCATATTGCCTGCTAGAGCTCCTGCACTAATCCTGCACACTGTGCAAGACATACAGAATCCGGGGGATTGTTTTTAATTTGCATGCTCCAAGGTTGTCATGCAGCATGCTCCAGTGTTCCATCTATTTTGTTCTGATTTCTTTTTGTCAGTATTTTGGTTGTCAGTCTATTGAAGTTTCAATTAACTTATAGTTCAGTAGATCCATAGATATAGATATAAACATGCCAGTAAAGAATTCCAGTGAGCCCAGTTTTATAGTACCACCTGTGATCTTACTGAACAATTCAAGGTAACAACATCTTGTTAATAAGTGATCCCTTCCCAGAAAAGGAGTTTATCAGACATACATTTTTGTCCACTGAGAAGAGAGTTCAGACTGGGCAAAGCATACATGATTAGTGGCTGTGATTCCAAGTAATGACAATTATTTTTTTTAACTGTGAGTTATTAGCTGCTAATTGAAGTCATAAAATGCTGATGCATCATAATATTCTAAAATTACAGAAAGTGAGCTCACTGGAATTTTTTCTTGTATATTTTTATTAGTTTGCGCATATAAGGCAAGGAGTTTTTGTTAGTATGTGTTTGTATTGACTACTCCTCAAAACAAAAAAAATCTACTACAAAGTATTTTAACAAATGTGTTTGAAATTCAAGTACTCTAAAAACAAACAAGCAAAAAATAAAGCTCACATCAGCCAAAACAAAATCCTGTCGAGCTGCTAGTCTACCCATAATGCCCCTGTCCACATTACCCCAGATCTCGTTTGCCACTCTTATGACAAGAAGCATCAGCCATCTCTTGTGTAGCTTAGTATATTTTTATATATTATTATTATCTCTTTTTCTGATAAAATCTTTCCTATCCTTTAAATCTTGGTCTACCCATTGCGAGTGTATTGTAATTTCCTAATACCATTGCTAAATTCTCCCTACCATTGTTGATAGTCTTTCCCCTTTTTCTCTACTGTTGGTAGTCTGGTTACCATCGTTGGTAGATTTTTCTCTCTTTCCCTGTTGTGTGAGTGAAGATCTAATTTTCTTTTTTTCTTTCTTTCTTCTCTCTTTTTCCTGCCTTCCTGTTTTATTTTGTCAGGATCATGGCAGAGAAACCAAAAGGCTCCACTACGAGGTTTAAGCAGTGTGTAGAGTGTGGCAGAAAGATGCCAAACTCAGATAATCATGAAACTTGTGTGTACTGTTTGGGAGAGAGATACCAAACTCGGATAGTCAGGAATCTTGTGTGTACTGTTTGGTAGTTCCCCATTTGAGTATAGAATGTTCCATTTCCCAGGGTTTCAGTAATCAATCTCTGACAGAAAGGAAAAATAAGTTGATTCTTAAAGGGCTCCTTAAAGCCCCTTTTGAAGAATCCTTGTCCAAGGCTGACAAGTCACCTCCAGCCTCTGGATCTAAGTCCTCTCATTCTGTGCCAATGTCTCCATTGGCACTGGTCATCAAAAAACAAGCACGCTTCTGAGGGTTCATATTCAGCACCAAAAGTTAAGGTTCTGAGGCTCTCAGAGCAGACTAAATCTCTGGCACTGAAAACTTCACTGGTGCCTTCTACACTGGCTATGACAATTATTTCTATTGTAGCGACTACGGCTCTGACCTTGACCACGGCTCCAATGTCAGTGCCAACTGCCACTCGGACCAGTTCTGTGCCCATTTCATCCTTGGTGCAGATGGTACCGAAATTAGTGTTATCCACAGAACCCAGGTCTATCTATTCTCCATTATTGGACCTGTTCCATGGTCAGCTTCCCAGTTCATTCGTGAAGAGACCTGAATTGCCTTCTGGTTTATCCATGCAATCCACCAGAAGTCTTTCTGAGGTCGATATTATTAGGTTGGTGGATCAGATCTTCGCAGCCTGGGGTCTTCTGTGCTCTTCTCAAGCCCCTTTCCCTTCTGGTGCAGTGGGTTTTTTTCCATCCACCCCTACATATTTTCCTTCTCTAACCTCGACGCAGACTTCAGAGCTTTCAACTTCAGTCTTCCAGGTACTGATAGCTTCGATACCAACAACACTTCTGTCTTTGGTACTGAGTCTAGCCCTGTCTCCCTCAGTGCCTTCAGCACCATCAGGTCCCCAGGAGCATGTCTTCCCCATCAGGCCCAGGGGATTTGAGATGGCTGTGAATTTTTCCATGTCCCTTTCAGCTGGATTGGCGGTGGACCCTTCCTTGGTTCCAGTCTGTCAGGTGGGGCTCTCGGGGCGGGGTGTGACCCTGGTTCTAAGTTTGTCTGTCTCAGTTCCAGGCTCCCATTCCTCCTCAGGGGGTCCTGCCTTTCAGGCTATGAAAAGGGCTTTAGCCACTGCTTCATCTCAGGTGGCTCCTGGGTTATTGGAGTCTTCCCTGTGACCCTAGGTTCTTCAGTTCAGCCACCAACCTCTACCCCTGGATAGCACACACCATGGTCACAAGACTTGCCTTCTAAAGGCACTCACTCTTCTGAGTCCTCCTCAGATGTCCCCACTGAAGAGCCCCCTCACAAGAGATTGTCTAAGAGGAAACACCTTGATTCTCCCAAAGAATCCATCACAGAAGACACAGATTTCAGTGAAAGGGAGGGTTCCTCATGGTCACCCTCAGAAGATGTCTCCTTTGGAGACATTCTGGATATCCTAAAACAGAGGGGTGATTGGAAGTCCAAAAACCCATCTTCAGAGGAATCTGTGTACTTGCAGGCCTTTGGTGATCACCCATCTATCTCCTGGGTGACCCTGCCCACTGATAAATTGATTACACTAACTGCTCAGTGAGCTTGGATGGCTCCTGATGCTGAGGAACCAATCCCCGAACACTTGACAAAATCCTTACTGCTCCAAAAGACCAACTACATTGGGTTAAGGGCGTGGTAGCGGCTGCCACAAAAAAGAACTAGCTGAGGAAAGTGCTACTGTCCATCCCCCAAACCAGGAGTCCAGGGCAATGGACAGATTTGGGAAGTGGGTCTATGCATCATCAACCTTCTCTATCAGGCCCTTGAACTTTTTGGCACATTTCACAAGGCTCCAAAGGGATCTGGTCAAGGGGCTCTCAGATACCCTGGCGGGAGCTGTGGCTGAGGGGGTCCAAGAAAAAGGGGCCTCCCAACTAGCTATCCTGGAGTCTATTTTGAACTCGTCCACAAGGCTCACTGAACATACAGCCAAAGGAGCAACCAGGTCAGCAGCTTCAGGCATTGCAATTCGGAGACAGACTTGAATGCACCTGTATGAGTTTGTGGAACCATTCAAGTCTTCATTTGTCAATGTCCCCTTTGATGGGTCCTTTTGTTTGGTCCAAAAGTAAAGGAAACTCTGTCCAGGTGTGAAAAGGATGGAAAGACTTTGCCTGCTGTGGGCATACATTTTTCCACTCCTCAACGATCCTATTCCAGGAATTAAAGGAGTGGTAAAATGTGGTTCAAGAAATCCTAGAAGCTTTTCCAGGACACACGTGGCTTGGACTCCCCCCAGGGCAGAGGGGGAAGGCATAGTGGAAGATGCCACCCCCGAGGCAGTGAGGGGGTCTGCAGAGTCAGGTATCCAGGGATTCATTCTCTGGTCAACCCTATCAGCACTCCTGAAGGGAAGCCAGATTGCTTACCTCTGGAAGCATTCGGGGGAAGATTTTCCTTGCACTCAAATGCCTGGTGACACATAACCACCGATGTCTGGGTGCTAAGGATTATTTCCAGAGGTTATCGAATTCCCTTCACCCTTTACCCAAGATCCACAGCAAGACTCCCTGACATTTCACCCAGTCAGACAGTTGAAGCAGCAATAGAAATACAAAAGCTGCTAGAAAAAAAAGAGTCATTCAAGAAGTCCCATCAGACCAACTAGGATCCATTTTTTACTCATGATTCCTTTTAGTGCCAAAGAAAATAAGGAACTGGAGGCCCATTTTGTTTCTCAGTATTCTAAACAAGTTCATCCAACAAGCAGAATTCTGGATAGTCATGGTTCAGTCAATTCTCCCTTTCATAGAGAAAGACGATTGGATGTGTTCTATTGACTTTCAAGATGCACATTACCACATAAAGGTGGACAAATACTCAAGAATGTTTCTCCTCTTCTGAATGGGAGCCAGTCATTTCAAATTCAGAGTGCTGCCCTTTGGTCTCACCACAGCCCCCACGGTGCTCACCAAATGTATGGCAGCAGTCACAGCACATTTGACGCTGCTTGGATTCTGGGTGTTTCCTTACTTAGATGACTGACTCCTGACTGCTCCCACCAGGCATCTACTTCTTCAAACTATGAACTACTTTCTGAAACTAGCCCTTCAATTATGCATAAAGGTCAGTCCTGCAAAATTCCAGCTAACCCCTTCTCGGGACATGGAATTTATTGGAGCTCGCTTCAACGGTCTCTTGCATAGCATCGCTTGCACTACACAGGCTACAGAAAATTCAGTCTCAGGTCCTCCCTCTTCTTTGCTCAAACAAAATTTCTGCTTATCTGATTCTGCAGGCATTGGGTTCCATGGTGGCAGGGATCACATTAGTTCCACTGGTACAATTTTACATGAGACTTCTCCATTGGTTACTTGCAAACCAATAGACTATTCTAACTCACCCATGAGCTGTTTAGGTTTCATATCCAGTCAATGCAAGAACGACCTCTCCTGGTGGATGCACTCAGAGGAGATTCTTCTAGGCCATCAAATTTGATCCCTCTCAGCCCAAGGCCATAGTGACCACAGAAGCTTCCCAGATGGGGGGGAATTTTCTCGGGAAGACAGTCCAAGGTACTTGGTCCCCCTTTGAGGCCAATATGCATATCAATATTCTGGAGTTAAGAACAGTGCTTCTGGTGTTGCAAGCATTTCACTCTGCCTTACCTCAAGGGATGATAGCTATATAGTCAGACAACATGTTGGTAGTCTGGTACATCAAAAAACAAGGGGGAACCAAGTCCTACCCACTGTGTCGAGAAGCCCTTTGAGTGTGGCAATGGGCTATAACTTCCAACCACTTTCTGACAGCAATGCACATTCTGGGGAGTTCCAACGTGATTGTGGACAAACTAAGCAGGTGCATTCTCATGCCTCATGAGTAGTCTCTGAACCCCAGAGTAGCAAAGGAGATCTTTCTTCGCTAGGATCAGCCTTGCTACAACCTGTTTGCCTCATCCCTGAACAACAAGTGCAGAAGCTACTTTAACCTAATTCCCCCTAAAGGGAAGTCCCCCAGGGATGCTCTTCTCCATGATTGGCCCCCGGGTCTCCTTTATACCTTTCTCCCCTCCCCACTGATCCCTCTTTTTCTCAAGAAAGCAGCTCAGTTGAGAAGCAAAGTGATCCTCATTGCTCCCTACTGACCTCAACAGACTCATCTACTTCACCGCCCTTGGATTCTGGACTCAGTTCTAGATCTTTTGTCCCACCCCAGGGACTAGTACATCCCAGTCTTCAGTATCTCAAGCTGATTGCTTGGTTTCTCCAATTCCGGTTGTCGCCAGGCATAATGGTATTCCTTCCCCCGTGTGACACATTTTGATGACATCCCACAAACCATCCCCTAGGAGTCTCTACCTTAGTAAAAGGAAGAGATTTTCTATTTGGGCCTCTGATAATGGTCTAGACCATTTTTCAGTGCCAGTAGAAAAAACTCTGGAGTTTCTGCCATCTTTAGTAAAGGAGCTTCTGCTTCTACTATCAAAGTTATCCTAGTAGCTATTTCAAATTTCCATAATGATTTTGTGGCTCAACCCTTAATTTCTCAAAGACTTTGTAAGGTTTTTCTAAAGGGTATAATCCGCTTGAAGCCCCTTTCAAAGATCCTCTTCCACCATGGGATCTAACTCTTGTGTTACAGTCGCTTACTTCACCTCCATTTGAACCCACAGCAACTTGTGATTTAAAATTTCTTTCTTGGAAGACATTGTTTCTTATAGTTGTCACTTCGGCGAGGCGAGTCTCCAAATTACAGGCTTTATGCTCCAAAGCTCCATACTTAGTTTTCCACAAAGACCGAGCGATATTCAGAATGAACCCTACTTTCCTTCCTAAAGTGATATCAGAGACCAGTATCAACCAATCTATAGACTTGCCTGTATTCTTTCCAAATTTTTCAAATAAAGGAGAGTACTGCTTGCACCTTCCTTTACCAGTCAAGGCACATTCTACCAGATCTAGGGTGACATCGGCTATTTTTCATTCCAAAACCTCCATGTCAGAAATTTGCACAGCTGCAACATGGGCTAATTCACATACTTTTATTACTCATTACAAATTGGATATGGTCTCCAGGGGGAGAGCTTCTTTTGGTTCTATAGTTCTCAGAAATATTCTTCCTTGAGACCATCCAGGATCTAAGGTAGCTGGGGGACTCTGTCCCCCAAGTCAAGAATAGATGAAGATTGACAACATTAGATAAAGAAGTTATGTTTTACCATAATGTTTCATCTGTGTTGTCGATCTTCATCTATTCTTGTGTCCTTCCCACCTGCCCCCTCCCTTAGACTTTTGGTGGAGCGACATCCTGTCCTGGGTTCTTATTTCTAGGGATACCTTGGACAAGGTTTCTGTCTTATATTATATGTAGCGCACCCACAGGTGTAGCTGAAGAGATATGGGTTCTTTCCTACCTGACTCTGGTGACACCCCTATAGGTCCAACACACCAAGGTGGCAAGAGGGACAGATTTTATTCTAGGTGACACATCTAGTTTAAAAAGGCAATCGCACAACCATAAACAAATTATTTCAACAGTGCACCAGTTAGCAATAAAGCAAGGTGAGATATGCATGCAATAAAAACATACATTCACCCTCTTCCCCTGAACTCAACAGAAGAAAGTCTTGACATTCAAATATGCACAAAGAAGGCAATATCAATGAGTAGTAAAGCTTTATAAAAGTCTTTTGACTTTTCCCGGTTAGGGGTCGCCACAGCGGAACTCCCTTCTGCTAATGATTGGCAGTGGATTTTTACAGTGCCGAGTTGCCAGCCCGACACCCAACCTTCAAAGAAGGCACACCCATTCATGCATGCACCTACCTGCATGTCTTTAACGTCACTCGACCATGGGGAGGACATGCAGACTCCACACAAAAGGTGCTCCAGCCGAGAATCAAACGGGAGAACCTCTTGCTGTGAGGTGACAATGCTAACTGCTGCACCACCATGGCCTAATGCAGCAATACAAACATGGGAAAAATACAATATCATTAAATAATAAAAGAGTCATAATACAACAATACAAATATGAGAAAGTGCAATGTCATTGAGCAGCAAAATCCTTGAAGACAGTAGTACTAACACGAGTAAAATGCAATGTCATTGAACAATGAGGCTTTATAATGAACAATACAAATATGAGAAAATGCAATGTCATTGAGCAGTAAAGTTTCTTTAAGGCAGCAGTACTAACATGGAAAAATGCATTATCATTGAACATTAAAGATTTATTGTGCCACAATACAAATATGAGAGAATGCAATGTCATTCAGCAGTACTAACACCCACTACCCCCTTGATCAATTCTAAACAGACCAACTATGAAACACTCTATTATACCTTGTTCACTGGGCAGTCAGTATTTACAGTCTTGCTGCCAGCATGATGGGGCCCAAGTTGGAGCTCATATGGATCCCAGTTATTTGTAATCCACAAAGCATTTGGGGGGGAACCACAATCTTATAAAAATATAAAAATGATGGCCAGAGCCACTCACCAGTCCATCGAGAATATCCTAGTGACCAGGCGCCATGGTTCCTCTGATGAGAAAAGTAGAAAATCACCTACCAGAACTCTGGTAATCATCTATGGCTTCTCGGTACTAGGCCCTAGGGAACTCCTTTTCTTGCTGAATCATAGCAGGCATGGAGCTACTGGTATTAGACTTCTCACCTGATTCCACAAAATACCATCATCCAGGATTTCAGCCAGAGACAGACACAATCTGCTACTTCAGTTCCCTGTCCCAAAGCACTAGAAAAGAAAACCCACTCATGCTGCAAGGCCCTTTTCCCTTCAGCTATGTGTTTCAGTCTTCTCTCCTTCAGCTAGTGTTTCAGTCCCTCTTTCACTTTCGAAATTATCTTTTATATTCCTGAAAAGGAGCTCCACCTTGTGGTGCAATTGTAAACTACAGTCTATTACTTCTACATGAAATACAGTGGGGCTACATATAGAACCCTTTTTTCTGCATAATAGCAAACTCAATCTGAGGTAATGTGGAGAGGGGCATTATGGGTAGATTAGCAACTTGAGAGATTTTTTGGCTGACGTGAACTTTATAATGGCCAGATTGGGTCTGAGGATTGGAATCAAAACCCACAAGTCAAGAATATATGAAGATTGACAACACAGATGGAATGTTATGGTAAGACATAACTTTTTTTTTGTAGTGTGCAAGCCCCTCTGTACCCCCACACCCCCTGCAACTTATATATACTAACTCTGAGAATGTACTGCAGTAGGGAAAGGACAAATGCCCAGTCTTCATTGTACAGCAATCTTGCACATGAGAAGACCAAAAATTGCAATCTATTTATATTTGATGACTTTTTCGATCTTCTACTATTCAAGCAAGTGGCCATTTGAGCAGCTGTATGAAACCCATGTCTCTCTCTCTCTGTATAAGTATATATGGGTTTATATTGAATAGTCAAAATATATAATCTCATTTAAAAACATCGAATCACAGAATCACAGAACACTGAACCACCTTGTCCTCTAAAAGCCTGGATGTTTTGGGATTGGCTGTTTGCCCACAAACACTCACACACCTATAGCCAATTTAGAGTTTCCAATCCACCTTCTGCATATTTTGTGGGAAGAAATTGGAGGAACCCCACATGAACACAGAGAGAACATACAGACTCCAAACAGAAGCCACCCCAACTGAGAATAAAATTAGGGAACCTTTAGCTGCGAGGAGACAAAACTATCCGCTGCACCACTGTGTCACCCCCAAATGCCTGTGATTTTTTTTTTTTAGTGAAATCAGTACTCACTGATCTACAATAAAAATCCAAAAAACACAAATTTTATGAGAAACGACCAAAAATATAAAGCAAAGATCTGGACATTCTACAAAAATCTAGACAGTTGAGAGGTATGAAAATACAGAGTGACACTTTTATTTATTTTTTCACCAGCTGCAACTTTAAGCCAGGTATGTTTTTTTCTTCCTTACATGCAGTTGATGGGCAGGGCAGACTACAATGACAGCCAGTGAGATAACACAACAAAACAGGAATGACGGCCATGAGCACTGAGTGATATTTAAATTTTAATGAAATCTCTCAGTTTAAAATATAAAAGGATGTAACCCCAAAATTTACTTTTCACTTGCCTTTGAATGGGAAGAACTAACTGCAATTTACCTCTGTAACTGTAATTGTAAGCTGATTTTATGTGTTGGCTCTCTTGTATGTTGCTATGCTGATAACTCCCTTGATGACTACTTATTCAGCTGCCCTTTACTTTCACACTCATTTATTGTGGCTTTTGTAAAGCCACAGTTACCGAATGTGAAAAAAAGTCCCCCCCTGCAAACTGCAGTAAAATTTTTCGTATGTTTGCTATCATATTGTATGGCATAGCTCTCAATCTCTTAGCACAAGAATTCAGGCCAAAGGCCCAACGTTATAGACAAATTTTAAATAATGTTCTTATTAATGCAGAAATTGATAGACTAACAGGTTTTGCATTAGTATGCATTTTCTGAAGGATATGAAGTCTCATAACTGAAATGTCTGTCATTATTTGACTTCAGTCCTTAATGATTTGCCACAAACAACAAATTTTATGAGGAATGGGACAAAGATATGATGCAAAAATCTCAATGTAATGTAAAATTCTTGTCAGTTGAAATGTATGGTTAATGGTCCTGGTACTCGCTATATTGGTTATTTTTCAACTACCATATCATTTACACTCAGTAATTAGGGCCACAGTTACCAAGTGAAAAAAGAAAACACTAAAACTACTAACTACAGCAACAGTCATCAGCAGTTACAAAGGGTGTGTGTGTGTGTGTGTGTGTGTGTGTGTGTGTGTGTGTGTGTGTGTGTGTGTGTGTGTGTGTGTGTGCGTGCTTCTGTCTTTGATGCTTTGGCTGGTAGAAACACTCTAAGAATATAGTTTGTAACTAAAACTGTGAGTACTTTAGGGCTCTTTTAGAAGCAGTGTTTTATTATTACACATCATAGCATAACAATAATAACTGCAATACTGTGAGATATATAATACACACAAATCCAGACATATTTATCTCTGAAGTTTCTCAAACAAGTTTTCATGTCTTGGAACTGTACATCCTTGATATATAGTGCCTCATCACTTTTGTTCAGGCAGACTTGAGCTTTCACATGATAGCAGGAAATTCCTTTGAGTGGTTGCTTACTGAGATATTTAAAGATATATGAACAAACATGCATATTTGTATAATATAACAAAAGATGAGTGAACCAGCACGCAGGCAAATCCAGTGATACACCAGCAGAGTCCAAAATGAAAAAAGAAATAATTGGAAACCAAGGCAGAGTGAGCTAAAATGTTTTAATAATTCCAATCAATTTTTCCAGGTGCACAGAGTGAACTGGAGTCCTTTAATGACTCAAAGCAATTTCAAGATACATAAGTAAAAACTTTCACCTAGAGGACTTCCTCAGCTGCATAAATCAACTAACAAAGGCTAGTACATGGTTTAAATACAGTGTAAAAGTCACATGTCTAAGTTAATAGGCAATTAAAAGTCAATCTATTTAAAGGAGAAGTACCAAGAAAAAACATTGTTATGGTATATTATGATAAAATCTTGTAACTATACATTTAAAAAATATATTTATAAATACATATGCTTATGTATAAGAACCACATTGATAAAAACAGCCATTAGTATGCATAAAAGTTACATTAATAAAAATCATTAATATGCATGTCTGTATACACACACACACACACACACACACACACACACACACACACACACACACACACACAGTGTGTGTGTGTGTGTGTGTGTGTGTGTGTGTGTGTGTGTGTGTGTGTGTGTATATAAAACTAAAAATATGCATACAAAATAGATGCAGTCAGATAATACAGCCCAAAATATGTTGGAGTTAAACCTACATAGATTCATGTTTATCTTTAAGCATCGGTTTTAGAGAGGCTACGCCATTTAGCCCTGGGATGACATGGGCCCTGAATCGTAAAATCCAATTTAGTTCTGCTCTCTCATTCCTAAGGATTATATTGTCACCTCTTATGTTCTCAAATAGAACTTCTAAAATTAAAAACTTAGTTATGAGATGGTCCATTCTCAAGCTTATGTTTGCATAAAACATTAGTGGGTATATGTCTGTTAGCTTCTGAGAGGTGACTAGATATACAATCTTTGAATTTTTGATTAGTTTTTCCTATATAGAATGAATTATAATGGAAGCATGTTGCTAGGTACACCAAGTTTCTTGTGTTACAGTTACCATAGGTTCATAGGTAGGTACTAGGCTATCTGCCCAAGGGCCTAAGTAAGCCTAGCCAACAAGGTTCCCTGGCTTACACTGCCCAAGAAAGTTATTTTCCTCTGCCCCTGTCAAGCAGAGCCACAGAAGTGATCCCCAGGGTGTATTTCCTATTTCCCATCCACTCATTAAGATTTTTCTTGAAGAGTGCTAATGAGGAACTTTGCTTGACATAGATGGGTAGCTTGTTCCAGAGTATGGGAAGTCTCTGGGACAGGAATCTAGCCCTTCAGAATGTCCTGTTTATTGTGGTGACAAGGTTTAGGTCCTTAGAACATGTAGCTCGGAGGGATTGGGATTTCTTTAGGTGTAGCATGTCCAACAGCTCTGGGTTTGACATAGCTTTATATGTTAGGCAGAGATCACTTCGGAGTAGGCAATATGCTACGGAGTAAAGCTGGAGTGTTTTGAGATGGTCAGTGTAGGGCATTTGTTTGAGGCCAGTAATCCTCTTTGTGAGGTACTTCAGTGGCCTTTCCAGCTGCTGCAGATGTCTTGTGAGGTACATTCCAAAAGGGGCGTTGTACTCTATAATGATTCTAATGAGTGTCAAGTAGAGGGGAACAATTACCTCTTTTTTCCTGGATGAGAACCATTTTGTGATGAGGTGTGCTACGTAGAAGGATTTCCTGACTACTGTGATGATGTGATTATCAAAGGAGAGACTACTGTCCACCTGGGTCCCAAGGTCTCTTATCACACATTTGGCATTAAGTAGACTGACGCCTATGTGGTAGTTCATGGATACAGAGTTTTTACCAAAGGGGATGACAATGCAAATTTTGGCATTGAGCTTGAGGCCATGGCTCTGACACCAGGCATCTGTCTCAGTGAGGCACTTCTGTCGGATGTCCACATCATTTGGCTCCTAGTTTGCAGTCATCTGTGAACTTCGTTAGCCAAAGGCCTTCTGTGTTAGCCTGTACTTCAGAGAAGTAGATACCAAACAGGAGAGGTCCCAGGACTGAACCCTGTGGTACTCCACTTGTCACTGGTTTGAAGTTAGATTTGGAGTCTGCAACTTTTACAGTGTGGGTTCTGTCAGTAAGCCAGTTGGCAACCCATCTTGTGACGTAGGGATTTATACATAGTTTAGTGAGTTTAGCTATAATTCCAGAACGGGGGATGGTGTTGAAAGCCTTGGCGAGGTCAAGATAGGCTGTGTGAACCACCTTACCCTCGTCTACGGCTTTGGTGACTTCCTCAAAAAAGTCGATCAGGTTCAGGAGGCATGATCTGCCTTTCACAAACCCAAACTGGGTGGGGTCCAGAGTTTAGAGGTTAGCAATGTCTTTGTTTATGAGTTCCATGATGATATGTTCCATGGCCTTACAGACCAGACTCATCAGGCTAATAGGGCGATAGTTCCTGGGATTAGTGATGGCTCCCCCTTTGTGGAGTGGGATAACTGTTGCTGTGCACCATTCAGTGGGTACAAAGCCTGACGTGAGGCTATGATTGAACATGGTACTTGGGTGGGGAGCCAGTTCATCTAAAACGCAGCCTGGGATGTTGTCCGGTCCCATGGATGCTGTGTTTTTGGCTTTAGAGAGTGCAGCTTTTACCTGCGTAGTTGTGATTACAGGGACTCTGCATTCTTCCTGTATAGATATGGGCCCTTTAGGGGGTGAGGGGGGGGGTAAAGTTAGCATTGAACCTATCTGCCAGGATGTTGGCAAAGACAGCCAAGCTAAAGTCTTTATTGTGTAAAACCTTAAACCCTTGTAGTGGAGGCCCATGAAATACATGCAAATGTCCTCTCAAGGACATATCTGTTTCAGCTGTATGGTCACTGAATGCCCATGATTTTTCATTTTTTAAATCTTTATGGGTACATTCAGGTCAATAAAGCCAAACCCCACAAGCTGCAGACATGCTATGCTTCGGTCTTTTTCTAACCTCATCAATACAGCATAATTGGACTGTTTAGCTATACTTCAGAAACACAGAGTTTAAAATCAAGCCTGATGTCCATAAACATTATAATGTCTGCAAAATAGCCAAATAATATCCAAAACCAAAGGGTAAAAAGGTCACATGAACATTTCATGGGCATTTAGAAGCCATGTAGCTAAGACACAGGTATGTCCTAAAGGGGTTGTTTGCATATATATCCCATGGGCCTCCACTACAGCAGGTTTAGGGTTTTACACAGTGAAGATACTAGCTTGACTAGGTCTTTTCCTGCAGTTTTTACCGAAAGGTTTGTCTGTGTGACCTTTTTACAAGCAATCAAGCAATACCTTCCTAAAACAAAATTGAAAAAAATGTTTTGTTTCAAAGGGCAAGCCTACCATAGTTCACCCCCCCCCCCAATTTATGCAATATCCTTTATTTTATGTATTAATTCCATGGCTTTACAACTGAGGGGAAAGAAGAAACACATTAAAAGAACAAACACATTATATGAACAAACTGAGATATCACCGTTCAAGTAAAATAATAGAAAACATGGTCAGAGAAATTAAACATTTAAAAAAATGAGACTAGAAAGTTAGTTACTGAAATTTTAGATGGTGATCAAATACAGGAAAATCATGGGTTCTACTACATCTTATCAAGACCAAACCAATCAAAACTTCAGTCAAAGAAACTAGTCAAAGCTTCAACCAGACACAAAATACAAGGCACACCACAAGGGGGCTTCACTTCATATTCTTCTAACTTTAATGTGTTAACATCATGCTTATAAAACTATAAAGAAAGATGAAAAACCCATAATAATATTTTGAACCATTGCTGGTACACAAACAGAAATGACACTTTCTGGGATTCCATATGGTGAGCAGTGTATAATAGCGAAGTGCACTCATCCAGCTGATCCTCAAACTACAATTCAAAGTGGAAAGGGCTGATAATAAAGCAGGTGGGTAATTAAAGAAATAAGGAAAGAACGGGGATCTTGAACAAAATCCGTAAGGAGAATAACAACAATCATACAGAATATTATATTTGTAAAGTAGCAGAAAGTATCCTAAGCACTAAGCCAGCACGGGAATGGAGAAAGGAGATTCTTCCAATAGGGATGACTGCAATTAGGGGTACAGAGAATAGACAAGAGGGGTGAAATTTACTGGAGGAAGCTGGCAAAGGAACCAAGGTTTTGGGAATAAATGATTAGAGAAGCAAAGGTAATAGAATGGGAAGAAGCCAAGAAGACATTCAGATTGCAAGTTAGTGATTGCCTTCCCTATCAGGTATTAATATCAGAGTATAGACAAAGAGAAAGGGATAAGGGAATCCTAACTGAAAGACATGAACTGGCTGAGATTTTAACTGAATCTAGAACAGAAGCTACTGTTAAAAAGGGATAATTAGTAAAACATATAAAATATTGCACAACTATAGGAATCACTCAAAAGAGGTCAGAAAAGAATGTGAAGAGAGATTAGATATGAAATTCACAAAGAAACAATGTGAGGACATATGTGTGGCTTCCAAATGTGCGACACAGTCTAGAAAACTTAGGAGTTTTGCCTGGGAATGTTTGCATAGATACTTTTATACTCCAAGTAGACTCCAATTTTTTTTTTCCTCAGGTAGATGCAAATGTTGAAGGTGTGATGGGGAAGAAAGTGTTAACTGGGAACATATGTTTTGGGAGTATAATAAGTTGGCAGACTTTAAAAATTCCCTACAGAGTACTCTGTTGGGAATACTGGGAAACCAACTGAGTGTAACTAAGGAAATTATTTTTTTTGTGCTAGGATACAGGATCGGAATTACCTAGACATAGTAAGGGTTTGTTAAGTTTAATTCTGGTGGCTGCCAACAAAGTAATTACTAGAAAATGGAAATCAAAATCTCAACCAACTATACTTGAAGTGATGAATATTGTAACAGAGATAGAAGAACAGGAGGAGGGATCTTTAGAAAAGGGTAGCAGTAAATTACATTGAAAAAATGGAAATTGTTGGAACAATACATGCAGAAAAATGTTTTGGAGGAAGAATGAGGTTTAAGAAAAGGCATGAACTGAGTATGTTATGTAATGTTGTCTACATTATAGGATTTATAACAATCCATGTGATGCATAATGTTTGTAAATGTGAACTTGTCAATATGGTTTGATTACTTTTATATAAATGTAAGTTTGCCTCTGTCACAAGTGATAATTCAATAAAGGTGTTAAAAAAGAAGAAGCTGAAACTCATCCAGTTTATACTTGACGAAAGGTGAGGAAGTTGAAGCCACACAGGACATAGCCTGCGGACTACTATAAAACTAATGTAACTTCCTGATTAATTACATTGGTCACAATTATCAAGTATCTTAATGTTTACTGTGTCTGCACATTACTATTAGGACACATTAAGGTCAAAGGATGTTTCATCTGCTCACTGCTGCTTGCCCACTGTTCTAATAGTCTACCATATAATTATTGATGTGTCATCAGTTTATGAATGAGTTATTTCATTCCCTATGGCTGACATTCTACAAATATCCAGTATGAGCCTGAATACTTTAAAATCAGCTGTTTTTTGTTACTTAAGAATAGTGACCTATCTTAACATGCCTGTTTTTGTCATCTCTCTATAGTCTTCCATTTACCTGCTCTATATCATATGTTGGCATTTCTCTTAAATTACGTGATACACATTGGTGTGTCTTTCTATGATACATTCATCCTTGAAGTTCTGTATAGCTTTGCATATTTCAGACATGTTGATTTAATAATCTACATTCTATTTTGCTGATGCAAAAGGTAGCCATATAGCCTCCACAAACAGTTAGTTTTCAAGATGAGTCCTATGCACTTTTGCAATGGACAACAGACATTTATGACTCATCCTTTGGTAATGCTCAGCATAAATTTGTTAATTGAGTTAGATATCTTATTATTCTTGTCAGTTACATCTGGACAAGCCAGTACACAATCTAGATTATATATGCAGTGTACTGCTTCAAGGATAACTGGAATGTGTTCCGTGTGGAGGGATTGTTGCATAATATAAGCTTGCAGAGCTGCTATGTCTGGAAGATGTGTGAGATATGATACATATGAGGCCAAAGCAGTGAGGAGAAAGATCAGTCTGTGGGAGATTGAGGTCTATGATTCCCCTATGTTATCCTGCTGACAGTTTTGAATTTTCAAAAGTTCTAGCATCTGACATGCGCAGTGTTGTGGACAGGTTGTAACTAGAATAATTAATCAGTAAGCATTATGTGCCTACATACTAACCACAAGCATCGAGCAGCGCTGACCCTTTAGTACCCTGATAAGGCAGTACTAGTACAAGGTCTTTTTGTTACTTGAGTGTAGCTCAACCTGGCATAGCACAACTTGCTGTGAGATTCTTACAGGCTTTGCACTGTTCAGTTCATTTTGCCAGCTCCCTCCTCATCATAAGAAGTATGCTTTTTATCAGACATGGTACCACGGATATGCCTGCAGCTTTCTGTCTCTTTCACTGTATTTAAATATCTCTCACATTCACACAAACACTCATATATGCATATTTATTTATTTATTTATTTATTTAAATTTGTTGACTGGGAGTGTCCGACTGGACGTAGGTCCATTTTCAGCGGAGGCCTGGGGAGAAAAGCTCCACAGTTAAAATAAACAGACAGTATTTACATTGGATTACATAGTGATTAACAATTTACATAGCAATTACTTACAACATATTTACAGATGAAGAACATAGTACATCAGTAGACAACTAGAATCTTTATCTGTGAAGTGCATACCAGACTTTAACAAATGTTACAAGAAGAAGAAGTTTGTGCTGTATAATAAGTACTGGCTTATGAGCATCTGAGCTTGCTATAATCAAGGTAGTTAGTGGAGTGGAAAGAAAGGTAGTGGTTGGATGGGGTGGATGATATTAGAGTGGGAGTTGCAAGGGCATAGCCAGCATGTTTTTAGTTGCGCTTTTAGTAAAGTTTTGAAGTGGGTGCATGATGGTATGGAGGTAATTGTGGGTGGGAGTGAGTTCCATAATTTGGCTATGATGCAAGAGAATAGTGCTTCACCAGCAGTTATTGGCTTTAGTGATCTGCAAGTGATTTTTGCTGCTGGATCTTAGTGGTCTGGTGGTGCGATAGGGTTGGAGTAGATTCTGGGGGGATGGGACATTTAGTGGATGGTTTACTAGTTTGTGGGCGAGTGAGAGTTGATACCATTGAAGGAGGTGAGGGAGTTCAAGCCAGCCCAGTTCAGCAAGTGAGAGACAGTGGTGACTACGGTAGGATGCTCCTGTGGCGAATTTGGCGATTTTGTTGTAGCAGGTCTCTAGCTTGTTTAGATCACATTGCCTTAGGTTGGTATATATTGGAGAGGCATAAAGTAGGGTGGAGATAAGGTGGGAATTTGCTATTTAAATCTTTGCTGCTTTGGTGAGAAATTGCTTATTTCTGTATAACGCTCCTAGTTTTTTTGTGGACTTTTTTTATAGTCATGGATATGTGAATGTCAGATTTTAGTTTATTGTCTATTTCCACTCCTAGCAATTTGGTATGTTTAGTTGGGTATATAGTGTTGTTGTCTTTTGCCGTGATGTTAAAGTGAGAGTTGTTTTGAGTATGTTTGGTGGGTTGGAAGATGAGTAGTTTAGTTTTGTTTGGGTTGAGTATTAATCGGGCATCGGATAACCATGTTTCAACAGAGGAAAAGGCTTCCTGTGTGACTTTTTGCAGTTTTGGTAGGGACTGGGCTGAGCAGATGATGGTCGAGTCATCTGCGTATTGTATGAGTGTGCCATGTTTGGTGGCAGAGGCTAGATTATTGGTGTAAACTGAGAAGAGTAGGGGTCCAAGGATGGATCCTTGGGGAACCCCTATGGAGACAGGTAGTTGGGGAAATATGTCATTCTGCCATACAACGGATTGTTGGCAGTCAGACAGGTAACTCTGAAACCAGTTGGTGACCAATTGTGAGAAGGATAGGTTATTGAGGACAGAGATAAGTTGTTTATGAGAGACCATGTCAAACGCTTTAGATAGTTCTAGGAAAGTAGCAGTGGAGAGATAGCCATTGTTTTTATGCTGAAGGATAGTGTTAGTAAAGGAGAGTAAGGCAGTGGTGGTGCTATGGTTTGGTCGGAAACCATGCTGAGTACTGGAAAGGAGGTTGTTAGTAAGGAGGTAGTCTGAGACCTGAGAGTGTATGCATCTCTCTAGTATTTTGGAGAGTGGAGAGAGAATAGCTATGGGGCAGTAATTGGTTAGTTCTGTGGAGGGTCCGCCTTTGTGGAGGGGAATTATATGTGATACTTTCCACAGTGTGGGAACGTAACTTTCTGACAGAGATCGGTTAATCAAGATGGATACTGGGTAGGCCAGAGCATCAGCTGCGATTTGTAGGTATTCACTTGGGAGGCTGTCTGCTGCTAATTTGGTGGGTTTAAGTTTAGTTAAGAGTTTTTTATGTTGGAGGTAGGTACAGGAGAAAAAGAGAAGGCAGTGGGGAGATTACTAGTTGAAGGTGTGGGTTGGAGGGAAGGGGGGTTGTGTTGTTTAGCTAGTGATAGTATGGTTTGGGTAAAGTGTGTGTTGAATGAGGAAGCAATATTTTCTGAGGAGTGAGGGATGTTAGGAGGGAGGGTACTGACTTCACCTGGGTGGAGGATGGAGTTTATGGAGGACCAGAATTGTTTGGGGCTGTGTTGTGAGGAGTCTAGGGCAGACTGGTAGTATTGGGATTTGTCCTGTTTTATCAGCTTTTTGACTCTATTGCGTAGTTCTAGGAATTTCTGTCTAGCTGAGGGGGTTTTGGTTTTGCGCCAGTTCTCCCAGGCTTTATCCCTGTTTTTCATTACCGACTTAGTGGTTTTCTGTAGCCATGGGGATGGTTGTGCTTTGGTTCTGGAGAATCTTATGGGGGCATGGTAATTAAGGATGTTCAGGAAGGTAGTATTAAAAAATTCAACTGCATCATCTAGACTGAGGTACTTTAGAGGATGCCAGTTACATTCTTTGAGGGATGAGATGAATGTGAGTGGGTTAAAGTTTAATTTTTTACGTATTTGACGGTAGATGACAGGTTTAGCTTGGTATAGGTATTTTTTGAGTAGGAATGTTGGGGAGTGATCACTGAGGCTATCTGATAAGCAGCCTGTTATATATGACTGGGGGCTCTTACTGACTAGTATCCAATCCAGGGTAGTGTGCTTGGTGGACTTTTTATTTATCCTGGTTGGTGACTGGACTAGTTGAGTGAAGCCATGAAGGTGTACATGATGGGTTGGATTGTTGCCAGAACAGGATTGCCAGTCAGTATTGAAATCACCTAAGATGATAGTTTCTTGGGGGAGATGGTGGGTAGACCAGCTGAGGAGGTTTTCTAGGGGAGAGATGTTTTGGCCAGGTGGGAAGTAGCATCCAATTATGTTGATGGTTTTGTTTTGGTTAATTTTGAGGTTGGTATATATTATTTTTTCATTGCCTATTTGTGGAGCTGATGATTTTAAGATCTGGATGTTTAGATGCTGTTTAAATATTATAGCTACACCACCTCCTTTTTTGTTTAGCCGGTCTACTCTTAGTATGCCATAACCTGTAGGGAGTATTTGCTCACTGGTAATGTGAGGTTTTAGCCAGGTTTCTGTCAGGATGACTATATCTGGGGAGTACAAGTCTATGGTGGCATGGAGTTCATGGACTTTGTTGGATATAGTTCTAATATTTAGGCATAGTAGAAGGAAATCACTTGGCTTTCTATTAGCTGTAATATGGGAGAAGTTGTGGTTTCTAGTCTGATTATGAAGATTGGGGTTGGAGATGGTAGGGCCAGGGTTGGGGTGGATGTCTCCACTTAGGGCTAGTTTTGATAAGCATGAGATTATTACTTTTCTCAGTTTTTGAATGTGTTTGATTATAAGGGAAACTTTATGATTGTGCTCTGTGGGTAATAAGTATGGTGGGAGGGTTACTATGTTAAGTTGTAGGGATGCTTTATATTTGAGTAATATAGTTGGTAGAATATGTGGGGGGTGCATAGGGATGGTTCTTGAGCTGGTGGGAGGGGAGCTGAGTGTGGGTGAGACATGAGTGGTGGTGTGAGTAGTAGTACAGTGGTAGTGGTTGAGTGGGGGAATGATGGAGCTTTGGTAGGATGTAAGATATGCAAGGAGAGTGCATGCAGTGAGCATAGGAAAGGTATGCTTGTACATGTTAGCTGAGGAGGTGTGATAGTAGTGGGAAGATGAAGGAGATAGTGTTGGGTTAGTGCTGTGGTTGGCTATTAGAAAGATGGGAGGGGTTTGAGTGCAATAAAGGTGGGACCACCGGGGGCGGGAGGGAATAGGGGGCAGGGTGGGAAGCGAAGTGGGTACAGACCCTGTTAGTTGCTCGTATGAGGGGCTGGAAACAATCACAAAGCAAAGACAAGTATGTGTTAAGAAACAATCACAATTGACCAAGGACTGCTCTGAAACTGTAAGTCATTTCTTAATTTCTCAGGTGGAAAAACAGGATAACCTTGTATCAGTAGGCTACTGTGGTCATAGTTTAAATGTACAAACACACAGTGTTGATCAGTTATGGATACTATTTGCTAACAGAAGGGAATAAGAGAAAGTGGAAGGTGTGTGTGTGTGTGTGTGTGTGTGTGTGTGTGTGTGTGTGTGTGTGTGTGTGTGTGTGTGTGGTGGGGGGGCTGCTTACAACCAAGCAGAGTGCTCTCCAGGGGAAAATGAATATTGGCTCAAACAGGTAGACACATACTCAAAGTTAACTGTAGCTGTTTGCAGACAGTTCAGACCCGGACTGCGGTTTTCTTACAAGAATGTTAAAGGTGGTACCACAGTTGAATACTTAAGAGTGGTGTTAGGTCTAGAAAAGAAGAGTACAGAGAGGAGTAAGCACTTCTGAGATGGTAAATATATATTATAAAGATTATAAAAAACACACTGAGTAAATAGCTACCGCATGCAGGACAATGCCATGCACGAACTACTTAGTATATGCAGATACTGAGCCAATTGGAAGAACATTAGAAAAAAAAACCCCAAACAGTAATGCAGTCACAGATAAAAATATAGCGAGCAGCAATCTGCCGTGGTTCTCTAATGTGATTCTATCCACCAGTAACAGCACAATTATATAGAAATAATTAGACACTAGTATGAGCTGTCTACACACAACACAATTACATGAATAACATTAGTGAACAAGGTGCAGCTATGAAAATATACCATACATACTATTATACTAAAAACAAATTGGTGCATACAAATGCTAGCATGCCATAGTAACATCTAATAATAAAGCGTAAATCATATTAGATGTCTAACACAATTCAACATAAACATATACAGTTGTACAATGTCTAATACAATTCAACAAAAATAGGCATTTACAGTTGTAAAACACTTACTGGAGAGACACTGAGCCTTCATGGGACCTGTAGCAGAGTGGATTGTAGTTTTAAAAATGGTGCCTGCCACAGGTAATATTTATTAACTCTGGGTTTGTCTTAAGGTAATAAACAGGGAAGGGGGAGGGGAGAACAAGGGTGTGAGCAGGCAGTGCTTTGTACTGCTGCTAATGAGCCAAAGCAAAGACAAGTATGTGTTAAGAAACAATCACAATTGACCAAGGACTGCTCTGAAACTGTAAGTCATTTCTTAATTTCTCAGGTGGAAAAACAGGATAACCTTGTATCAGTAGGCTACTGTGGTCATAGTTTAAATTTACAAACACACAGTATTGATCAGTTATGGATATTATTTGCTAACAGAAGGGAATAAGAGAAAGTGGAAGGTGTGTGTGTGTGTGTGTGTGTGTGTGTGTGTGTGTGTGTGTGTGTGTGTGTGTGTGTGTGTGTGTGTGTGTGTGGTGGGGGCTGCTTACAACCAAAGCAGAGTGCTCTCCAGGGGAAAATGAGTATTGGCTCAAACAGGTAGACACATACTCAAAGTTAACTGTAGCTGTTTGCAGACAGTTCAGACCCGGACTGCGCTTTTCTTACAAGAATGTTAAAGGTGGTACCGCAGTTGAATACTTAAGAGTGGTGTTAGGTCTAGAAAAGAAGAGTATAGAGAGGAGTAAGCACTTTTGAGATGGTAAATATATATTATAAAGATTATAAAAAACACACTGAGCAAATAGCTACCGCATGCAGGACAATGCCATGCACCAACTACTTAGTATATGCAGATACTGAGCCAATTGGAAGAACATTAGAAAAGAAACCCTAAACAGTAATGCAGTCACAGATAAAAATATAGTGAGCAGCAATCTGTCGTGGTTCTCTAATGTGATTCTATCCACCAGTAACAGCACAATTATATAGAAATAATTAGACACTAGTATGAGCTGTCTACACACAACACAATTACATGAATAACATTAGTGAACAAGGTGCAGCTATGAAAATATACCATACATACTATTATACTAAAAACAAATTGGTGCATACAAATGCTAGCATGCCATAGTAACATCTAATACTAAAGCATAAATCATAAATACTAAAGCATAAATCATATTAGATGTCTAACACAATTCAACATAAACATATACAGTTGTACAATGTCTAATACAATTCAACTAAAATAGGCATTTACAGTTGTAAAACACTTACTGGAGAGACACTGAGCCTTCATGGGGCCTGTAGCAGAGTGGATTGTAGTTTTAGAAATGGTGCCTGCCACAGGTAATATTTATTAACTCTGGGTTTGTCTTAAGGTAATAAACAGGGAAGGGGGAAGGGAGAACAAGGGTGTGAGCAGGTAGTTCTTTGTACTGCTGCTAAAGAGCCAAAGCAAAGACAAGTATGTGTTAAGAAACAATTACAATTGACCAAGGACTGCTCTGAAACTGTAAGTCATTTCTTAATTTCTCAGGTGGAAAAACAGGATAACCTTGTATCAGTAGGCTACTGGGGTCATAGTTTAAATGTACAAACACACAGTATTGATCAGTTATGGATACTATTTGCTAACAGAAGGGAATAAGAGAAAGTGGAAGGTGTGTGTGTGTGGGGGGGGGGGGGCTGCTTACAACCAAAGCAGAGTGCTCTCCAGGGGAAAATGAATATTGGCTCAAACAGGTAGACGCATACTCAAAGTTAACTGTAGCTGTTTGCAGACAGTTCAGACCCGGACTGCGCTTTTCTTACAAGAATGTTAAAGGTGGTACCGCAGTTGAATACTTAAGAGTGGTGTTAGGTTCAAAGTTAACTGTAGCTGTTTGCAGACAGTTCAGATCCGGACTGCGCTTTTCTTACAAGAAAGTTAAAGGTGGTACCGCAGTTGAATACTTAAGAATGGTGTTAGGTTCAAAGTTTACTGTAGCTGTTTGCAGACAGTTCAGACCCGGACTGCGCTTTTCTTACAAGAATGTTAAAGGTGGTACCACAATTGAATACTTAAGAGTGGTGTTAGGTTCAAAGTTAACTGTAGCTGTTTGCAGACAGTTCAGACCCGGACTGCGCTTTTCTTACAAGAATGTTAAAGGTGGTACCGCAGTTGAATACTTTTGAATACTTAAGAGTGGTGTTAGGTTCAAAGTTAACTGTAGCTGTTTGCAGACAGTTCAGACCCGGACTGCGCTTTTCTTACAAGAATGTTAAAGGTGGTACCGCAGTTGAATACTTGAGTGGTGTTAGGTTCAAAGTTAACTGTAGCTTTTTGCAGACAGTTTAGACCCGGACTGCGCTTTTCTTACAAGAATGTTAAAAGTGGTACCGCAGTTGAATACTTAAGAGTGGTGTTAGGTTCAAAGTTAACTGTAGCTGTTTGCAGACAGTTCAGACCCGGACTGCGCTTTTCTTACAAGAATGTTAAAGGTGGTACCGCAGTTGAATACTTAAGAGTGGTGTTAGGTTGGAGAGACACTCAGCCTTCATGGGGCCTGTAGCAGAGTGGATTGTAGTTTAATATAAACATTTCCTGATTTCTCACTGATTTCCCATAACTGAAGGAGGACCCTGTGTGAATCCCATGTTACGTCTCTGTGCAACCTGTTTTATGATGCATTTTCTGTCCCTGTGAATTGTATAATTGTGATCTAGTTTGGCATTTATGATTTTTATGGTCATTTTCATATACTCTCCACATAAAATAATATTGCATTGTTGTTCGAGTTATTCTCTAAAACTTATATCTTCCTTTGACTCTAACACCTAAATCTAAATTTTGTTTGTGATTCACTTTGCATAAGTACTTTCACAGTCATGTGTATTTTATACATTTCCCACATTTTCCATTGAGTTTTTCAGTAGTATGTATAGAAATAGTGTGGCTCTCACTGTGATTATTTTTGCTGTTTATTTCTTTGCTGTAATAAACTACATGTGCATTTCTCATAGCAGATCACTGAATTAATACTTTTTACAGAAATTCCTGACTTAGTAAAAACAGCATTATATTGCATGTAAATTTATTTTTATCAAATTGAGTATAACGTATCCCTGCATGAAGCGATGATAATATGCAAAGTAATCTGAGTATGTAATGAGTTATACAGGATGAATTCCAAAGTTGTTTTATTCATAAGAATAACTGTTACATCTTAAAACCAATAGAAAAGTTAACACATTTGATTATTAGGCATGAGTCAGATTACAAAGCTTCTGGTCCCTGTTCTATAACTCATTTGTATACCAGAGGCAAAAGCCTCTTAAAGAATTACAGAGGCTATTCAAAGACAATCTGTCACCAGACTCAAATGATTAAAGTAGGGTTTATATACTGTAACAAAGAAATTACAGATATCAGTTATCGGATATGTTTAAAAATGTTCCTCTGTTATGCTCCACAGATTTCATCTTAATTATAAAAAAATGGTGACAAAATGCAGTATGTTAAAAGTATTCAGCCAGGCTAGATACCAAATATGTCTGCAGTGCCCTGTAAACAAGATGACCTCTTATGATATTAAAATACATTTTGGAAGCTTCTGTTTTGCTATTCTAATGGATTTTGTAGAAATTACTCTGAGGAATGCATCTTGACAGGGCACCAGAAAGGTTGCATGCCATCTGTTGAGACTCATTTCATGAAAGTTGACTCACCTGAAAGCAGAGACAACAACTTGCTTTTCAGTATGGATTTTTTCTAGTGCCACCTCCACCATTAGAATTTATATAATCAAATATAGGACTGTTGCATTTTCCCCATCCTTCAGCTAAAATTGCTTATTTTTTCCTTGTACCTTTTTTAACTGCTTTTTGTTCTCTTAAGTGTTGTTACAATAAGGGAGGACACTGTGCAGCAGTGTACTAAAGTATGCTTAACAGATTTTCTGTAACATGAAATTAGGTTTATAAACAAATGTACGTCACTCTAAACATTATTACAACAGCTTATCACGTGTATTCCCTTGTTATTTAACAGTTCAATAGAACATGTGCAACTTTGTTTCTGTTATGAAGTCAGTTTAGGGAAAAACACTTCCCAACTAACAACAAAATCTTAATCTAGTTCAAGTGGTCTATTTCATATACACAATTAGAGTGAATTAAAATCATTTTTGTTAGTATAAAGATGTATACTTCTATAGCTGTTATTTATGCACATTTGAATTTTCTGATTATAGGCATAAGGGTTACTAATGTTTTGCTAAATGCTCAACATCACAATGAAATGTTGTAGAAAATGGTTATTATATAAAGAGAGCTACTTTCCAGTTCAGCGTTGTATGAAATTTAAAAGAGTACATAACTGCTGTACTTAGCAATTAAGCTCTACGGTTCATTTAGAGAGCACATAAAAACGACAAAAAGTAATTGAAGACTGAAATGCTGAAATTGCTTGCCTTTGTGTTAAAACCTTATGTAAAGTACCATATTTTTGAAATTTATTTCACTGTCTGTATATGATTCAGACACCATAGTTTGTACAATGTTAGTCAAAGTAGTTCATGAATTAGAGCTTCATCCTATGTCTCACTTTTTGTTTTAGCATAACCAGGCTGCTACAATTTCTGCAGCACTGCAGCCAATGTTTCCTCTATCTGCTGGTCAAGCTCTGTGCTTCCATTACCTGATGTAGCTCAATACCTCATCACCTGCTAAGGTAAAGGAAACAAAACCATGACATATGATCTGGAGGTACCGCTTTTCACCTCAGCCACTTTACATTCAGCACTGAACTCTTCCAGTAAAATGTAAAAATACAAAATTCATGAATACCCTTTCATTTGCAAAGCGCTATACACTGTTCAAGTCTCTAGATGGTTTGTTGGTAAAGGGTGGAGGTATGGTACCAGAAAAGCTATAAAATATCAGAAATAAGGTTTATTTAAATTAACCATTCTTATATATTTGTACATTGATATAATTGAAGGCTGGAGTTTAATGATACACCAGCTCTTGATGCTCCTTGTATCTACAGATAACCTGAGGGTTGCATGTGAATAAAAAATAGATATGCATATGGAAGACCTGGAGATGCAAAACACCACTGCACTTCACTCTTGGGATACTAATTAGTAAAAGAACAGGCCAACCTTCTCCTCTCTGATATATTTAAAATGGATCTACTTCACATTATCGAAATACCACTTGATCGACTTTCATAATATCACGACAACAAACTCAAAAAATCATATTACTGAAAGTTTAGAACATCAACATCTATAATATCAAAGTTAGAGCATCTAACGGTAAGTTCATATGAGTACATGTTTTGTTAAAGTCAAATGATATTTTAAGTACTGCTCTGTCCCTTTAAGATTTTATGTTATGTACATAAATGAAATATAGCTGAAGTAATGTTGTACGTTGCTGGTTTCACTAGAAAGTTTTGTGGAAATGCAAAGGTTAAAAGAGGAAAAGAAGTGGTAAACATTAACAGGTATGTATTGGATTTAGAACAGAGTAGTTTAATGTTAAGTTGTTCTTTTAAGTACACACGTTGTGGTAGATGCAGAGTGTATCTGTAGTTTACCATTTTCCTCACTGTAATGCAATCTCAAAGTTAATATATTTAATTTGTGGGGGGTGGGGAGGTGGGGTGCAGGGTGGTGCAGCCCCCCTGCAAAAGCATAGAAGTTGGAAAATAGTTGAAGTTTTGACTTGGTGAAGCATAGGAAGCTTCTGTTTGTTTTTTGCAGTTCAATGTTATGGGTGTCGATATTATGGGTGTCAGTATTGTGAACTTTCAGTACTGTGTGTTTTCGAGTTTGTGGTCTTGATATTATGAAAGTCAATCAAGTGGTATTTTGATAATGTGAAGTAGCTCTATTAAAAATACATAAAACCAGTATCTCCACACAATTTTTTTGTCAAGCTTCATTTCACAGCTAGTGTTTGCATCATTAGATCCCAGTCTTTCTTTTCTTTTTTTTTTCATTCTTGGTCCAAAACTCTAGGTCAGTCTGCTCTCAAGTATTATGACCATTTCAAACAGAGCTATTAATTTATATTGAAGAAAAAGCCTAATGCTCTTTCTTCTGCCACCCACCCCATCATGTAATTCTGCTCAGCCTTTCCTCTATGCTACAATTCAAGTTAATTCCATTTCCTATCTTCCGTAATTCACCAGAAATATAAATGCTGTCTGTATCTCTTTATCTCTCAAGTATTTCTCCCCAACCTGAAATATTACCTAAGCATATTCTTCAACTCCTATCAACTTCAAATAATTGAATCTTAATTATAAATGTTTGCTTATAACTACCCTTCAATACTGTACATCTCTCCCTCTCTCCCTCCCTCTCTTTTGTTTTTCTACTGTGTGACTATGTTTATTTTTAGACATAAATGTCTCTCCTTTGCCTGCTTTGATATTTACTACATGTACAGTGGCATCTCATATTTTGCACATTACTGGATTGTGTTTAACTGTTTCAAATGTTGAATTAGTATTCTGCATAGCTTGTAAAATGTTGTAATTGTTTTCATCTGGTCCGTGGCAGAACTGGGTCCAGTGTGATCAATCTAGTCTACTACCCTGATTACCAACCTAATTAACTAAGTAACTGACTAACAAATAAATAAATAAAATGTATCACAAATCTGTCCTCCTGAAAACAAGGGAAGTTGATGTAACAAGCACTTTATTCAGATAAATTTCGGAGTAACCATGAATTGGAATGCAATATAGTCTAGCAATCAGGGCCACCCTTAGGTGAAATGGTGCCCTAGGTAAAGGAATCCATGGTGTCCTCCCTACTATCCATTGCTTACCTCATGCACATCCACCTGTGGTTCCTGACTCCCCCACCCCCACCCCATCCTGGCCTTGACGTACCATCCAGATTTTTTTCTTCCTTTTCTCATATTTTGTCTTACTCTTCATCTTTTTCCCTGTATTCTTCACTGCAGAGAAAATAACTGAATTAAGCCTGTGGTCTGGGGGTCACTAAATTA